>NW_013655239.1:0-150000 GCF_000499385.1 Eimeria necatrix
AAATGTCTTCATGAGTGTTGTACTGACGCTTTTGGCCGCGTTGACCTGTATACTTGTTGCAGTGGCGTCCGTTTTGCACAAAGTTGGGATCCCGGTGTGCGACTACGCTACAGTACGCTTCATGGATGTAAATAGCTCTCACATTCTTGCTAAACTGTATGGTGAGGACAGTGAAATTTTTGAAGTAGCCAAAATATGCCTATCGGCAACTGGTAGTGGAGAGCTCCTCCAGAACGAGGACGGTTCAAACCAAATAGACGAACTTGTGGAAACATTGGAATCTAAAAGGAAGGAAATATGCAATTCGATTCCGGAGCCGGAAGAAACTGACTTCAATTTCCTCGGTAGGGAGGTTTTCGCAAACTTAGGAGAAGAAACAAATACTCTGGCTTGTCCTGATTTAATCAAAGCAGCCGCATGATCTTCCGGAAAATTCATAATGTTTTCCTATTATATACTTAGGTTGCGTGCCTGTCATGATATTCATCAGACTTTAAAAACCTTGATGAGGATGCAAGGCACCAGAGTTGGGCAGTATTATCGACGGAGACTACCGCCGGAACTTTTGAGGAAATCATCCAGGTAAGATATCTATACATAGACAAGAAAACAATGAGGCTGCGGCGCCTTCAGCGTCCTTAGCTGCTTCACAGTTTGGCTTATATAGTAGAAACAAAAAAAACGGGAGCATTAACCGGAGCAAAGATCGCCTTCGAGTACTTTTGAACCGGATGTTTTTGCTTCTGCAGAGCGGTATCCAAGATTTAGATTCCACAGTGACAATATCCGGCTCTAAGAAAAAAATATATGGTATGGAAAGTGCTAGAAGCGCAATCAGACCTTGGAGAATCAGCATCAGCAACGCATCAAACCCGGGGAGCTTGATTATCACAAGCGAGGCACCCACTGATGAACAACTTAACCAGTGGGCTACAGAGTGCAACAAAGCTAAGGTGAGCCACTCCTATACAGTTTCTTCCGGGGACGCTGAGGCTTCATGCATTTGCTCTTTTGCCCTTTTTCTCACAATTGAGCCATTCCTGACGGCTTCCGGTGAACAGGCCCTCCTTTTAGCCTTGTGTCTTCCGTCCAGGGTCAAGTGGAATGCGACAAGGTAAAGGCAGGCGTGCCGATACTGAAAAAAAGGATTTCCCTGCTGATTTCCCCTGCCCAGTGCTATTCTAGCTCAAGTGGATCTGTTGGGAGACCCTGCTCAGTTAAAGAGCTTATGGGAGGTTCGGGTGAATCCAGTGTGCCCCAAAATGCTCTTGACCGATCAGTTACCGCTGCTGCTGACTCAGGTGAGCTTTCAGGACTGTTTGGGATCTTAAGGGCAGAACTATAGGCCTAAATTGAAATTAAGGGCAGAAGAAAATACATTCTTCAGAGGAACTTTATTGCTGGCTGATTGTTTTGCTTTCCGATTCTAGTGAAGCGCCTGAGAGTCAAGATTGAAACCAGCAAAGATGCAGCATGTGAGTTTGTTTCTCTCCCTGCCTTTCCCTCGGCAGCCTATTGTTTCATGTTCAGAGAGCAAATGCCATTGATTTAGGATGGCCTTGGTACTATTGTGGCAATTTTCTTGGAGTGTGCTGTCAAACACAGGCGCTGTGGCGGACGAAAGCATTACCACTGTACAAAACGAAGTGCTCAAGCTTAAACAGGGCAGCAACTGCAAATTCACACGGGACCGGATGATCCGACTGACCAATCACTTGTGTTACAATGCTATAGATAGCCTAAGTACAGTAAGTTTGACTTCTCTTTCCTGCTTTTCACTCATTATGCTCATTTGGCTATGCACATGAGAAGAGAGCTGCATCCATTGTTACTGACTGTGGCGTGGGCGTCCCCCCGCAACCCTGCTTTTCCTTAGACGCTGGTGTTAGCTTGTTATTGGAAATGAGTATCATGCTTTGTGCAGGTGACTGCGCTATATTTTATACTGGCCCTTGCGATGATGCTGCTGGTAACGGTGCTTCTTATCCTTATTATCGAGTTACGTGATAATGATAAGTACGGATCCACACAGTGTGCTCCCGCAGAAGACCACTCAGTAGAAAAAGCGGGTTCAGATGTTGAGGCTCCCGTCGTGGCCAATCCAGAAGAAACGAAAGAAGCAGATGGTAAAAAAGAACGTCACACACGCTTCCAAATGTAAAGAAATGTCGTTGTGATATCCTGGAGGCGTACGCTTCACAGGGCAGTTCAAAGTCGTGCATATTCACCGTGCAATGTGCAGTGGAAGGTGCTAACTATGACTTGGTTACATTGGCTGTTTATGCAGCTGAGCAGGTTTAATCTTGCAATCGGGTCTGTTGTGATGCGTTTCTGTGCAGTTGATGGCGCCGTCGATCCGGATACTGTTCATGAAGTCCCTCCAGCAGCCTCGGAAGATCCGGAAGCAGCACCGCATAGCCCGGAGAGTGCTTCAAAGGAAGATTTGAAAGCAACTGAGGAGGGCCCGTAGCTTGGAAGGCTAATGAAGTTGCACGTGGGAAGCCTTTTTTCTTGTGCCCAGAGTGTTGGTGATTTAAGATGCTTCCTGTTTTAATGCATTTGACAATAATAGCCCCCTTTTTTATGTATTCACATGCAAATTAGCCTGGAGTATACGTAGAGAAACTGCACTCACTTGTTCGTTGTTTTTGGCTGCCAGCGATAAAGAAAGCAGCTGACTTTCCTCCTTCAGTTAGGCGCTGGATTCAGTGTGTGCAAGAAAAGCGGATCTGTATGTGCAAGAACCCACACAAAGATACAAACTATACGGGAAAAGCAGTAGAAAAGATGGAAGAGCCCGGCTTCTTGTTGGATCAGTTTGGAGAGCTGCATGAGTATCCCTTCAATCAAGTCGCTCTACGTGTTTTTCTTTTGCAAACATGTGTTTGGAGAAGCTGATATGCGTCAATATACTTTGAATTATTGTAGGATTGGCATTTGGAGGGACTTGTCATCGTTCTCGTGAAGCGACTTATGAATATGACGCACATACTAACAGCACGTTTGTGCAGGCTAATCGAAAGTATTTTGGCTATGACCTGCAACACAACTATGCGTTGCCCAGCTGCGCTGCCGTGCGCATCCGGATATGCGGTGCCGTGAAGCTAGAGGCAAAGAAGAGGACATTTAAGCCCTGGATGCCAAGTTATAAGCCTGTAGTGGCATGAAAAACATAACCAATTTTTCCAAATGGAACTGAGACAGGCGTCTGCGCGCCTGCTCGAACAGTTTCAGTTACTGTCGACAAAAGTTATAGGGAACCGAATATTTTTTAACGCGAAGCTTGCAATTACGCGTCCATTAAATCTGCACAGGTAAGGAGAGCTTGTAGAAGACACCAAACAGCTCAATGAAGGATCCGTTTTAGCAAATCGTGATCCGTGTAGCATAGGGTGCATCAGCTATCATTCAAAGAAACATCAAGACGCTTGCTGCCAAGTATCCAGGATGCGCTGTGAGGTATAGACATGGCAACAGCGAATTCTTCTCAATTTTCAGGACTCATTTGTGAAACATTATTAGATAACTGTACACCCAAGTGAATCAGTACCCAAAAAATCAGAGAGTATTAGACGATGGTGAGCGCACGAGTATATACCATGGCCAGCGGAGGCCAGCTGCATACTGAAGGAGTGGCAGAAATACTGAGACTTACTAAGTGGTGCAAGAGCTTTGCCGACGCAGCCTGGACGATAGCATATGGGATTAGATCTAGAGGCCGTCCATAAGAGTTGTACACCTAAATGCTTGCATACGCTGCTGGTGAGTTACTAGAAGAGGAATATATACATATACCCATCGGCTACCACAACCAGATCATCAGCCTCTCCGCGCAGAGTTAACAAGGAAGCGCTAGCCCTTGTAGCAGCCTTAGAAAAATGACACCACTTACCACGCGGTGAGAAAGCTGCTACCTACAGAAACCGTCACGTCTCAACATATTTACCGTGCGTTAGTATTTACAGTACGTAAGTGTCAGCTAATGCTTCCATAGCCGCCCGATGGCTGGCTCTTTCAGCATCGTATGGGTACAAGCTGCAAGCAGAAGGGTGATCGACTCTGGTGCAACGGACCCCCCTCATTCCGCTCTGCCAAGACTCGCAGTTGCAGATATACCGTCTCCTGAGCGTCATGTTTAGCCCAAAAGAGTGCTCAAAAATATACGGTATACTGGTGCACGCAGTGCATCAGAGAGCTTAGTAGGACGGCACTGATGCTACGGGCTGCGGAAGAAAGCAGGAATCCCTCTGCAGCACTTCGCACTTCACAACTGGAGCTGTTACCCCTACCTCTGCTACCAAGAACCATGGCACGCTTGACAGGGCATGGATGCCCTAATCTTCGATTGCATTTCCGGCTGCTCCCAGGTGTAACCGTGTCTTACGCCTTAGCGTGCAGAAGCGCACTGAGCGATGTACGTACAGCTACACCAGGACCCTAGGGGTAACATCACGCTACCAAGAACTAATGCTTTCGCATTGATATTCCAATGCGCAACCTAAATCTGGTTTACGACCTGTTAACAAGCTCAAAACTACAGCAGGAAACTTCTGCTTGCCCGTCTGCATTACACTGAGTGGAGCAACAGAGTCCTTGTAGCGGGCCGTTCCGCCATTATTCGGCCATTTAGTGTTGCTCACAGCACATGGAAATCTTCTCCATGTATTGGAACGAGTAGACCTGTGCTTCTAATGACGTGCTACACGATCCCTTCTCCACTGAGTGAACAGCCATGCCCTGCATCTGCCCGGATCCGCCCCTACTCAAATAAATGGTTGTTTCTGCTTTTCTTCTGCCAGGAAGCTGGGAAAGTGTGTGCTTACATCATATGGTATTCTGGTACACTCTAGTCCAGTCTCTTGAGACGACGCAACTTAGTCAAAGCGATCCGAGCCTTACGACCAGTACCACTTAACAACACTGAATCAAACTAAGTCACGCAAACATTTGTTTCTGGATGTTGCTTTCGTGCCCTACTTCAACACATGCTTTAAGAGCAAATATTTCCACGTGCTCTCAGCAACAGTAAACGGGCGAAGAAAGCGGAGCGGCCCACTACACCGACTCCTTTGCACCAGTCAATATAGTGCTGACAGAACAAGGAAGTAATGACCAGACGCAGTGGGTTGCTTTTTTTAGTCCCTTCAATGCCGATTATCTGCTTGTCAAATAGCGGACAAATTGGCAAAAGGAACGCTGCAATAATCATAGAGATCTGGGAGCTGCACCGCATGCATGTCCTTGGCTGCCCGAGGCTGCATGTAGTTGCTGTGCTGTGCCTTAGCTCACTGAGTGTAGTTTACCTTTTTCCCCCTTCAATACTAATTTTAACTGAAAATTCCCTCATACGAGGGATTTTCGTGTGGATTAACTCTTGGACGGTTCAACCATTGTCGACTGGGCCAGTGGATTACTTTACTGCGTGTCATGCACTCTGTGGCTTTCTCTACTGTTCTCGTCTAGCCGGAGCTTATATTTATACCTGTATACTCACCATACACTGTGATTGAGATCTGCATATCATCTGGAGGGCATCACTCAATCAGGACGCACAGTCGTAATTCCCGCACGATCCGCCTGAGCCACGGGGCACAACTGCTCGTTGCTTTACGATACTCGCCTTCCACGCAGTGTGTGTTGAGGGTTCATAGAGGCCTGCCTTGATGTATAAACATATTTTTTTAGCTCCACTTGCTGTGGGGAACAAGGTGCCTCTCGCAAACGTCCCTGCGATTTACTGCTTCTTCAATAACGCGTCAAGCCGACTGTAGACTCCTCTATTGGAAAACGACTTTTTTGACGCTGGGGGTTACTTAAACGCAGCGTGTGGTTGGGGGGACAGCGGCCCGCTCCTTTACGATGGACGCTTCCGAGTTATTTTCCATCTCATCGAGGCAGCCAGCCCGAATGCCTCCAGATATTAAAGAGCTTCCTCCGATAACGCGAGGCCGAAGCAGCAACTTTCCTGACCGAGTTGGCAGCCCATCAGAAAGCCCTCACCAGTCTCGCCGGAAGTCGGCAGGTTGTTCTATGAGGCCAGTCAAGGAGGAACGGCAACAAGCGGAACCAGAGCATGCGCCTGAAGGGTCGGCAAACCACGCCAACTTGGATTATGAAACCGAGGCAGCTACTGAACATAGACCGCATTCACGACAGCCCCGTTCAGCGTCGTCCGCTCGACAGCGCACGGGTCGACACCGCGACGCACAGATGCCACACAGTGGCAGCAGCAGCAGGCGCTCAAGCTGCAATGCGTGGGTTTTTGCTACCAGTGTTTTGATGAAAACAAAAGTGGTGCAACTACTTGCTTTTTATGCTTACTAGACGTGTCCAACTGCCTTGATTTCAGGTCGTGTGGGCCGTTGCCAACGTGGGACGAATTTTTTGAGAAATGCGAAGACATCAGACCTTTAGAGAGCAGCGACGTAAGACAGCTTCTTAGCACACTAATGTGCTCCCTTCACATGAGCGGCATAGGTAGCATGAACTTGAAATCTACTTCGGTTTGACTGCAAGTTTCAGAACCTTTGGAAGGCTGGTGCTCGATGCCTGTAGAACAACGGCTAATACGTTTAGGAACCTGCGACTCTCACATTTATCTAAAGATGAGCCTGTTGCCCGTTGCGGCATGTGCGTCAACGCAGACATTTCGTGTCTATTCTAGTGGCTCGGCTGGACCTCTTCTCTTCCTTCTTCACGGAGCAGGTCACACGTCTTTGAGCTGGGCATGCTTCACGGTAGGCGAATCAGTGTCTTGGTGCACTTTCCCCCTGAAAAGACACCTATGAAATTCATTATTGCGATTGGGGTTTGCTTCCGCTGCGATGCATTGCTGCTGAATTCAGCGTCTGCTTCGCGATGGCTCGCTCCCGCTTCGTGTATTCGCGTATGATGCAAGAGGACACGGCGCGACCGTGTGCGCTGATGAGAAGAATTTGTCAGCAGAGGTCCTGACGGAAGATGGCATTGCAATCGTAAATTTTCTTTTCAATCGTTTGACTCGGGAGGAATTGCCGCAGAGGACCGACATGCAGAAAGGACCAGTGCAGGATGGCAATGCTCGAGGAGAACCAAGTGTGCATCGAGACCCGGATTCTTTGCCGTCTGTAATCCTTGTGGGCCACAGGTTCGCACAGCCTGCAGAAAATTTGTGCCGCTGAAAGAACTCCAACTGGCCTTGGAGTGGGTTCTTTACGTAACTGTGACGATGTTGTTTCTGCTCTTTTCATGTACAGCATGGGTGGAGCCATTGCCACGAGAATGGCCGCGTCGGGCCGAGTCCCACACCTAGACGGTTTAATGGTTTTAGACGTTGTAGAAGGTACGCGCTTCTACCTGGATGGAGCGTGCTCTCTCTGTAGCGCTGGGCGTTCGGTTATCTCGCCACTGCTTACGTCGGGCGGCCAAGCCACATGAATTATCAGCCAGTGCTTGATGGCCGTGTGTTCTATGTGGCTTCAAAGGATATTTTGACACTCTCTGTTTACGTTTACAGGAACTGCACTGGCGGCTTTGCCACAGATGGCGGCCTTCGTCAGTCGCTTCCCTAGTCTTTTCACGAGCTGTAAAGAGGCTGTGAATTGGAGCATTTTTGCTGGGCTCTTGTGTAACAGGAGCAGTGCAGCGATCTCAATACCCTCGCAGCTCGTGAAGACTACAAGAGGTGCACTGCCCGCCAGCCATAAGGGTGCAGATAAGGGACCCCCGGACGAAGAAGTTTGGTGAGCATCATAAAGCTTGGCCTCGTCTTCAACTTCTTTGGTCTTTAGCTCGAACGCTCTTCTCAGTGTTTCTCGTTTGAAGTGAAGGAAAGGCGCTGAACTATTGTCTCTGCTGGAACTGTTCAGGACATGGCGAGTTGACGTAATGGCCACAGAGCCATATTGGGAGGGTCCGTGCTGTCCCTCTACGCCTTGCTCCTTCAGACAACGTGTTCGCTAGGCCTTACTGTATACCAGCAATGACACTTCCGCCGATTTCCTGTTATGCTGTTCAGGTTGGTTCCGCGGGATGTCACATGCCTTTCTGTCGAGCCGCTGCGTCAAGATTTTAATATGCTCAAGCAGTGACCGTTTGGATAAGGAGTTGATGATAGCCCACATGCAGGTGATTAATTTTTCCACGAATGATTTAGTCTTCTGTATGCACTTGCTCAGTCTATATGTCTTCTGCGGAGAATTAGGACCTGCATCGCCATTGCGTCTGGCGACTCATCTGTGCAGGGGAAATTTCAAGTGCAGATCGTCAGCGGCTCAGGTCATGTAATCGAAGTGAGAATAGTCAAATACTTGAAGGCCTTGTTTCTGTAGTGGAGTTCTTAGCAATAGAAATTCTACGTTCTACCGTACCATGCGTTCTGCACAAGTCCTCGTTTTTTGCGAAGCCCTTTTGTTTAGGGGTTCCTGTGGTTGGTAGTTTTTTCAACCTTACCTGACACTGCATTTGCTGTGGCGAAGTGAAGCTAATGTTTCGGATCATGCCTGTTTCGGCTGCGTCGCTTTTTTCAGGAGGATCAGCCCGCTGAACTCTGCCGCGTCGTCCAGACATTTATTACTCGTTATCGGCTTCACCTTCCTCCGAGCCAGCGCGCAGGATTGATACGTGGATAAAGGCTGTCGGTTCTAGCTGGAGGCGCCATTATGTCTGTGTCACATATCATCGCCACCGTAGCGCCGTCTCCACAGCAGCGCCTACTGAGTGCTCAGCAGATGCACACCAGTGGTTTTAAGTAAAAGTGGTGTGAATGGTGTTTTCACTGCAGTACTGTGACGAGCGCCTTTCAAGCAGATTACCACTTTCTAGAGCAACTGCTCTACTTGGAAAAGCAAATGCCTGCACGCGCTGTATTTCCACGTTGCACTGTTGAGGCGGCACAGTCGGTGAATGTAGCAGCCAGGAAGTTCAAGTAGCTTGAGAAACCTCATTTGGTACGGCAACAAGTGGCTGTGCAGGAAGACGATGCCTCGTAAGAAAGATTTGCTCACTGGCTTCCTCACGCTTTTGCAAGATGCGCTGTAGGAAGCGGGAATGTGGCCGGCAGCCGCTACTTGTAACCCTCTTAGGTACTATTAGAAAACGTGTTCATCCGCCATGTTTTTGACTGAATTGCTGATATTTACGATATCGACGTGTAGATAGCAAATGGTAACTTGACAGGGCGCCGATGGGTGAGATCACATGTACTTGGGGACTGAGGAGAACTCGATTTGTGGAAAATTTGTACATTTCAAGGTTCTTTTTCCTAACTTTTAGTAGCGATAGAAGTTTGCTGCCTGTATGCAAAGTCAAGCTCTCGGTGGATACTGCGCCAGTTAGCAGGAAACAATGCGTGTTGGAAAGACGCAAATTCCTGTTTTTAACTCGCAGTGTTATGCGGTCCAAAAAGAGAATATTGCTGTGTGGTTCTTGGTAAAGAGCACTCCCCAACAAGCATCGGCCATAGTTTTTACTAGCAACTAGGGTGAGTAAGCACATCCTGCATGACAGTTGACGCCTTTTTCTGCTCGACGCCTTCAGGATGGGTATCTAGGCTGCATCCATGCCATAAATTCCCAGGCGTGCCACTGAGAAAGACGCTAACCGGCAAGCCTGCCAAACGGTCACCTGGGTAACACTGCATCTAACTGAATAGAGCTGGCCCAGAGTATTGCTCAATACGTTGCAACAGTGCGTCAGCGAAAGCAGCAGTTTCAGACCTTGGCGGACGGGAAGCAGGCGCATTTTCCACTGAGGGTACTCGCAGGAACCAGGGACGTTTGTTCCTTGGAGAGGCTTCTTTATACTACCGTGGGAGGAGTTGGGACTGCTCTGTGCCAGCAGGGACCTGTGAACGTTCGGTGACAGGCTACTGTTCGCAGCGATGGCGCTTCGTGCGTGTCGTACTGGCAGATGCGTCCACGTGCACGTTACACTTTGCTCTCGCTTGGGGCAGCGAGCCAACAAAGCGGCAGCTCTGATTTAGAGCTACTCAGCTGCTCATCAACGGGCTGGCCATGCTAGCTCAGTGTTCCTTTCTCATAAACGGACTGCATGGAACAAGATCTGCACAGATAGTTGTTTCCGCAATGCGCAAACCTATTGGGGCGACGGGGCTGGGTACCGCGGCGCAGCTGCGTTACCGTGGAGGAACGCCACAGCAAAGCGTTGGCAGCCGCGTCTCCTTTGTCTCACTTCTGAATTTGAGCTGGTGGTGCATACACAAAACTGTGATGTCAGCTTAGCCCTGAAGCTGAAGAGCTGGTTATTCGCCTCGATTTCCGTTTCAACGCTATGATTCGTCACCATGGTTTAGCTGCGTCAATTTGTGCAAGGCGAAGCACCAACAGAAGCAGCCCTCATTACTCCTGCAGCTATGAAAGAAGTGGCGCTTATATGGGCGCAGTTACTGTTTGGCAACAGTTGCGAAAGTTTACGCGCTGCATAATCTAGAAAGCAATAATCACTGCCTTATTCATAGGCAACGTCACTAGATATGCGCCCTCTCGTTAGAGGAGGAATTCACTAGTACGAGCATGATGATCCCCAATCGTTCCAGATATTTCAGGAGTCCCTGGGATAAATACACTAAACGTTTAATCAGTGGATATGTGGGCTCGTCGCCTCTTGTGTGTCGAACGTACAGGGGGACACCGGATTCAGTGTGCTGTACGGTGAGATACCTGATGCAGAGTTGTTCGGTTCGCACGGCTCGATCCAGCAGTGCACTGCCAGACCCTGGGCATTTCATGTTCAACCGTCGTGCCGTGAAGCCAAGTTGAAGAAAATGTAAATACCGTTGACTCCGAGAGCAACATCCGGACAGCCACTCACTCATCAACGATTTGCAGTGCCAAGGCTCACGTTCCTGATGGCCTCAAGCTGCAAAGAGTTGCTTCTGGAGACTCGCTCTCTATCCAAAGCTTGGCGGCGCGCCACTTTCTTCGAACGTACTACGGACAGCCTGAGAAGCCAGTAGCAAAGCGGCCCAACGCAAACGCGATAAGCTACTAAAAGGCATAATGCATTGTCTAATCCCTCATATGCTCCTCCTCCTCAGTGTGATTGTCAACGATTCTCACTTCATTCGTGTCCACGGCAGCCGGCGTCCGTGTCTGCGCCTCCCGATCCCACCTCCAAGAAGGCGCGGAAGTTGTTCCAAGTGAAATACTGGAACCCACGCCTCTTTAACACGCTGCTCATTGAGACGCGAATCCAGTTCTCCGCTTGTGAAGTCCTTTGAATGAGCATCCTCAAATGCTGCAGCTTCTACGACGTAATCTGCATATGTTGTGGAGACGTCAGCTACAAAGCCGTTAACACTTTTAACGACCCTTCCCACCACCTGCATCAATTCACAGACTGACAAGAACAGTGCGCAAAGCTACTTCTCAAGACCTAGAGGAAACTGCAGTATAATTCGCTCCGTCTTACAGTACGCTCACCGGTCATAAGCAAGAAAGTGACATGCAACTTCTGCATCTTGTACTGACCTCTGGATTTGCGCCTGTTGGTAACAAGCTCAGAAGTAGGCGACGAGCAGCCAATGAACCCTGGAGGCGCTAATGAATTTCCACACAGTGAAGCATCAGGATGGTAAATATGAAATAGAGCGAACTTTTAAAGAAACGAAACGGGAAACACTGAACCACCATTTGACTGTGGGGCTCACCACGTGGGTGGGGTCATACAGCAGAAGCGGAACAAATCCACGCCTTCCAGAGAGAGCTGATCGGTCGCTGGCGCTCGAGAGCTGTAACGCACTGTGCATGCTGGCCCCTCCCAGCTTGAGCAACACGGTTGCAAAGGCTTGGTCCCCGGCCTTGTCATGAAGTCGCTGTGCCAAGTCTATCAATGGTGCGTACTGCGAGTAGGGCACGTTTAACATGTCCGCTACAAGGCAAACAAGCAAATGTTTAGGCTTATGCAGTGAATCTAAAGTGGAGCACAGGTCTGGAACTTCACACTGACAGGTGTTGCTCCCCGTCGAGGCAACTGCCCTACCTGCTAGTTGTTTTAGTGTAAGCTCCTGACAGTCACCAACCGCTGGCAGTGGCCGGCGCTCGAAGCTGACGTGGCTTAGCTGCTCGATGCCCCGAAGTTTACGCAGCTCTGCGCTGCTGCACAATACAACTGATGTCCCAGGAGTCTGGCCCCGGCCTGCACGGCCAGCTCTGGAGCACACAAAGAATACGAGAAGCAGTGCTTGGCAGGCGCTTGACAGGTTCAACAGCATTAAAAGTTCGCTGGCCTTAAACGCAGGCACATTGCTTCTAACACCCGTAATTAAATTCAAGCAGCCAGGTCGTGCAATGTAGCTGTGTGCCTGAACATCAGGCACTTTTTCCTGCTTTCCCACCTATGTGTATAAGTCTCAGCAGTACTTGGCGGGTGCATGTGGACCACAAGGACGACGGAGGGTATATCAAGGCCCCTGGCTGCTACGTCAGTGCTGACGAGTACTGACGTCTGCAGGGTTTCATGCAACGTAAGTATTTATCCCGAGTGTATGAAATTCCACCACTGTTGTATGAACCACTTGCCAAATTGTGGCTTATTATGGGGTTCGGGATTAGCAAAGCTGTGCCGACGTCGCTTCTCGGAAACTCACATCTCCCTGTATAAAATTCTGCATGGCACGCTGGCGATCTTGCGTATCCATATTTGAATGCACTGAAGAAATAGACCACGAATCCAGTAATGGGTGACTTTTGATGTAACACACCTAGGAACAAGCAATGCACACCTAGTTCTGCACTGAGGAGCTGCACCAACAAAAGGGCTCGTTGAATTTGTAATATGCCTACGAGCTGAAAAAACGCTAACCTCTTCTTGAGAATCGGCGAAGACAATGCACTGCGGCGGCATGTCGTCTTTGGAGAGCTTTATGCCTGTTGATGATGCTGATTCGCCTGGAGGCTGCTGATGGCCCGCTGAAGTGACCGCTGCCTCGAGAGCTTCCAAAGAGTCACTTGCTAGATTGTTTGTCGGTAGCGGTGCCTCTGCCTCGTCATCTACAGTGCAGCTCTTCTTTGCTGAAGCTTCAGCTGATCCCCTATTTCTCATGTTTGGTTGCCTCTCTCCAGCAGTCACACGTGGAATGTAGGCTCTCAAGGTCTCCGCCAAAGCCAGCATCTTCCGTTCCTTTTCCATGTGCTCTTCTTCAATCGTTTGGTTCCGTCGTTGTTCGCCAGTTTTCTGTGGTGCTGGTGTCGTTCCAATTGCCACGCCTTCAACATAGCTTCCGTCGTCTCTCAAGGCGTCACCTAGACTCTGTGAAGGAATGAAGCATATGTGGTGCGTTACGCCGGCCCCCAATACTGCACTCCCTGGTTGAATTACACAACAATGAGCAGGCAGCTACAACTTAATCGCATCAACGAAGGAAGATGTGTAATGATATCGTATATGCTGAAAGCTTACCTAAGGCGCCCTTCTCTGACGTGTCTCCACTTTTACCCCTTGTGGAATTTTCCTCAGTGACCAGTTCTCCGTCTTTCACATGTTTGGATGCATTAAGGAGGTTTAATACCTCAACCTGTGGGAAGTCTGTTTCGAAGATGGAAAGCATACTTTGCGTTAGGACAGCACTAAAGCAAAGTAGCTGGAGAGAGCTACTGAAGCACTGCAGACCTTCGCCAGACAAATGTTTATCACCTTTGCCATCCTTACAGCCGAGCGCAGTCCGGTAAAGGAATTGTATTTTCGAGTGGTAGTCACGACGCAACAGTGCGTCTGCTTCATCAACGACTAACACACGCAGATTGTTTAAGCTAAGCGGAGAAGGCTCAAGCGGTCCTGATCGTTTTGTCCCCATGCCCCGTGGGTGCCTAAACCCTGTCAGGGCGCACACTCTATCTGGCGTGGATACCACAATTTTAGCGGGAATGTGCTGCAGCAGCTCTTTATGTTGGCGCATGGGAGATGTAGGATCTAAGAGGATTACCGGTGCTTGCGGCAGCAGGGCCATCGCGACGCTCGTTACCTGCCTAGCCAGTTCCCGTGAAGGGACTAGGATCAAGGCAAAAGGAAACGAATATGCTTCAGCCGAAGTATTCAGCGTATCCTTCATCTCCTCAGCCACAAATCTCTGCAAAATAGGGATTAGATACGCAAGCGTTTTCCCTGCACCTGGTCGTGCGGCAACAATTAGGCTTGTGCCTGCCAGTGCACGCAGAAGGCAATGCCTCTGGACATCGGCTAGCTTCCTGATTCCTAAGCGCTGCAGTCCTTCTTGTAACTCCGGCGATATGGGGAGGGCAGAAATTTTGGCAGCTGACAGTCCAGTAATCGCCCGGACTCCTGGCTGTCTCCGTGCGTCACCAAAATGTGACGCTGAGGAGGCCGATATCGCATGGCAACAAAAGCCCTTGCAGATTTTGAAGATCCGGCGATGCCGGTGCACGCAAGAAAAGCTTCCTGCCGTTGCACCGATCGCAAGACGGCTTGGGAGTGCTGGCCGAGTGCATGACCTCCCCCAACTAGCGAGGCGAAGCTCACCAGAGAGGTTTCCAAGGATATGAAATGACCTCTGCATTACTCCAAATATACCATTTCTGCAATGTTTGTCTACATTACAGTTTTCAGTTGGATGCTACTCTCGAAGTGAGTTTTCCACGCCACTCCCGTGGAGTTTCTCTTCGACGCGGGAAATTCGCCTACAACAGCGTCCGTTGATTCAAAATCGACATAATGGTAATTTCAATCGTCACCATCACGAACAAGTTGACGGGTCAGCCTGCGTGGATCGTCCATGAATCTACGTAAACAAATTTACAGGTGGCCAGGCAAAACATTGGGCATATGTTGGAGGAATGGGTGCAAAACTCCTAAGATCATCAAACGCGCTTAATGAATGCCATGATTTCACTCAGTGGATAGATTCAAGCGGAAAGGATGCTACTTTTCTTGGTTGGATTAACAGAAATCTCGAAGGAAGCCCCGCTTTGTTGATAGCAGCGTCCCAGAGGAATGCGAGCGTAATATGCCATACTTATCAATACGAAAGCGGCATCAGGTATATGATCATTAATCAGCAGTGAAAGAACATCCGGTACTGCTGCAGCTGTTGTTCCGCATTAGGTTCTAGACATTGGGCCCCATGAGTGCTCTGCCGATTTTGCCCTGCCCAAGATTACGGTCCCATGTGCTATAAATTTTGCCGTATATTGTTAGAATATTGACGACAATTGTATAGAGGGACAAAATTATTCCTTGCAATAATTTCTGTTGGCGTCATACCTAAATTGTCTGCGTAGCCTCTTTGTTGCGCCCAGTGGTGTATTGTAACAATTCGCGGAGATTTGCTCTAAATTATAACGGCTACTTTATGGTAGCCATGTTCTATTAGCAGGATATGATACATGTAGGCCTATCATAGCCTAAAATATAGCGTATTTACATAGATTGCAGGCTGGTAGTCTGTGCTAGGGTGTGAGATGCACGGCTGAGTGAGACGTCCAGGGTAACTTGCAGGTTCTCAAGCAAAGACCGATCTCGACGCCATAAATCCCTAAAAGAGCATTTGATTCGGTCTAAAGAAAAGTGGAGAGGCAATACAGCTGTGTGTCTGGGGGCAGAAAAACAAAAGAAGCAGAGGACGAGAATCGACGCAGAACTGCCGGGGTTCTGATGATTTCACGGGGATTTCACACGCAATATGCTGCTTTTGGTCAAGCCCCTCACGGTGCCCGTACAAGCAGCTCATTGTTAATTCTGATCAAGAACAACGTGCGGAGAATAATTTCAAAAGGATTTGTCAGGTATGAGGTTCAATCGTGGCGACTCCACAAATTAGCAGTCTTCGAACAATCAATTCGTCTGCATAGGAGGGTTAGTTTCTAAGACTTTACTAACACAGCGCACAATGGACGCCATCCTGCTGAAGCAACAACCGTGGCAAAGTTTGCGCATATTTCGGTTGCTAGCATCTACTGAAACATACAATTTTCACGTCTTTAGGCGCAACCACGTAGTGAGTTGGTACATACTCCTTCGTGGGAAAAAATTAAAACCGACAGAGGAAGTGAGTTTCATTCAGTCTGACCTTGGTGACGGCAAAGATCTTCGTAGAGTGGGCGTTAGCTCCTCCACCGTAGAGGAAGTCACATTATATGGTAAGTGGATTCCCGTGGTAGATCTCGTGAGGAGTAAGCAAAGACGTTGCCCCACGCCTCTGCCGCTCAAAGAGTCAGGTACTTTCGGTGCAAGCATATACAATGCTCATTCGCCGCATAAGATGCTTTAGGAGGAGCGGTGGCCATGCTGCATGGCTCCAACAACACCTGGCTTCGCTGATCGATAATACGAATCGTCACTAGCAACTCTGACATAGCTACGGTTTGGCTAAGTGACTTGCCACTCAGTTGTTCTGTTACTATAGAGATGCGCTTCCTTAGCAGTCTCCTGTTGGAGCCATTTGTTCCTGCTGTATCACCGCTGCCTCGCCCTTCAGTAAAGGCGCGCAACAATCTTCGTGCATGTCATCGTTTCCAATTCAATTTCTAGCTTCCAATATCCTAGTCCACAAAAGTTTGGACTTAGTTGCCGTGATGCCAATGCCTAGGAAATGCTACACGAATGCATTTGCCGCCTCAGGCATGACCCCAATAGCACTGTAGCTCTCTGGAATTTCTTCTTGAAAGGCCCATTGCTGGCACTTTCTAGACACAGAAAACCACGGGACTGGGCTTTTGCTACAATATGGGTACGTGGGAACCCTTCACTGTGTTTCGCACAGTTTACAGAAGCTTAGGGTCCAACCGTTTTCTCCGCCCACTCGAAGACACCTTTAGTTTGGTGACTGCTTGCATCTGTCGACAGTTACCTGCAGTTCAGCTGTTTGGCGACTACTCCACAGGCAGCTGTGAGCCGTTTGTCCTTCATCGTGCCTCAACTGGCTTCCTGGCCTCTTTTCAGATCTAAACTTTTCATAATTATCACCAGTCATGCCTTATAAGTCGGTCCCCGTGGCGATGTGGTGGGCTGCCTCCTTGGCTACCTCTGGAACTCTAGTCAGAATTGCTACCTTGCTCAAGGTGCTGCATAGACTTCTTACCTTTAATTCCCCCTTATTGTTGAGGAAATGGCTTCTTCAAATGCTTCGTCTTTCCGTCATTTATCACACAAGACCATAAACGTGTATCTGCAGACCTCACCATGGCTGCTGAGCTGGGCGCATCTAGTGTTATTCCCATGGAGCTCGTTCCTTTTGGCCCGTCCCTGTGCACTCCCTACGGACTTTATGAGGCCAAGCCACTGGCTAAACATCATTTTGGGCTGGATTTCACCGTCGTTAACGCAAGGAAGTCAAAGGTCAATTTGCCCATGTTGGCAATCAACAAATGCAAAGTGTACGCACTTGCTTCCAGCTCTTTTGTCGAAGATTTTTGTTGATCACGGCTATCACATAAGCTCGAAGTTGAGGTGTCAATAATCATTTATAATGCCCGTTTTTTTTCACTTCATATTCTTTTATAACGCCATACACCTAGTTGGCAATTTTGCAGGCCTGTCTTTACCACGAGCTCAGCAGAAGTCCCCCAGAAAAATGTTTTCGCTCTATAGGTTTCTTTGTCGAAAACTTCCATAACTACAGCTGTGCAGAGGTTCAATGAAGGAACGTGGGCGAAAAATATTCTGGCATTTGTCTTATTCAGCCCTTCAACCACCTCAGGGGCCGAGAGGTAGTAGAGCATTGCCAGGTTCGTTTGCCACACATTCCCGCCAAAATAAAGGAAACAGTGCAGCAGGCCACAGTTTCACGCTGCAAGTGGAGCGGAGGGAAAGCGCCGAATTGTTTGTTGTCGCGCTTTGCCTCTCAGAAATCTTCACCCTCCGTGCAGAGAATGGTGTACACCATACTCTATTTATAATGCCTCAATACCTAGTAGAAGTTCTACGGCTTTTCTGAGAGACACTTGAGCAGGCTCTTGAATTTCTGCCACTCCGCATATACGCGTTATGAGGCGCTAGTAAATGGGGCATCTTCCCAAGGGCCAGATCTTCATCGAGATTGTTCGATCAAAAGTGGTCCGCAGAATCGATCCACTCTCAAGCCCTAATAAACCCCTATGTGGTTTCCCATGGTATCACAGTTGGCACCTCTCTTGTGTAACGCCGTGCCTACAATGCTACGATAGGAGCATTCGAACTCCCGTCTCCCATGGAGATATCGCCCTTGTCCATCTTTAACTAGCAGTATATATCAGACACTTTAAGGCCATAATACACTTTCCTGACAACAAGTAATCCCACGTCAAATGTACAGAGCAACTTAGGAGCCACATTTTTCTCCAGGGATACATATACTGCGGGGAGACACCTACTGAGGAATGTGGGGCTACTACTGAAAGCTACTCCAACAAATCCCTCTTGGGGGCTCCCCATAGACGGCCACCTCTGGAATTCCAGGAAGCTCGTTTTTGAAGAATAAATCCCTGGAAGGCCTATCTGGAAACCACCATTGAAAGCCACGTCGGGGCGCCCAGAGGAAGCTTGTTCGGGTACTCCTTAGCAAGCTACTAGGGCCCCTGCTCATTTGCCTAATACTTTATTCTCCCAGTGCATTTACATTCGACCACAGATATCCATGTCTTGCGATGTGTGTAAATTCGAGAATCTTATTACATTGTCAGGTGCGCTTCAGATAAAGTAGTTTCAGGATGCTACGCAGGTAACATGGTAACTGCCATGGAATGTCGTTTAAAACGAGGGGCTGATACTTCGCAGACACTAGATTCCTGTAGTTTCCTTAGCAGTTGTACTGGCTTCACAGAAGGGTATGTTGCGCGGATAAAGTTCTGTCTCATTCAGCAGCTTGCTCACAAATAGGGCTGTGCCATCAAGTAGTGCGATTTACAGTTTCTTCGAAAATCCAAGCGAGGCAGGTGCAGTACTCATCAAATAAAGAAAACGTAAAGGTGAACTAGACTAAAAAAGTTTTGGCGAGGGCCGCGTAGGCCCAATCAGTCCAAAACTGACGAATGGCAACAGCAGCGAGAGGGAGCAACGTAAACGATAAGTAGAAGACAAGGCTACGAGGACGTCGGACGATTCAGTTCTTCCACTGCCATAGAAAATTTCAGTTACCTCCGGGGAAATGACATCTGCAGCGACGGCTTGACTGTCAAATGCTCGCTTAGAGTACACTTTATGCATCGGTCGCCATCGTCAGTGCTACTCCCGCAAGTACCCAGCGTCGTTCCAAATCATCCGCACTCATCCTGATCCAGACACAGACAGTACACAACGCATGCACTGGCGGAACGCAGCTATGAGACTCGCAAAAATCAGGGTCGACTGAAGAGAGTAGCCCGGAGCTGTTGCATGCAGGATGTCCTCTTGTGACCTGCAGATTACAGCTCACCGCAGATTTGCAGTGGTCACATAGGTTGGTCCTCTTGCTGATGTTAGATAAACAGGGCAGTTGTACATGCCCGTAATGTCGGCCTCCTCAGTTGGTATGGCCTGCACTAGGAAGACGGGCATTGGGTACTGTAGAACCTTGGGCTGTGCTTGAGTAAGATTCCCTTCGACGTCTCCCTTGCCATCCTCCCAAGCCGCACCTTCCAGGAAAAGCCCATGAATCAGTACGCCTTTTTCGGGAGCTGTTATAGGCGGCTGTTGCGGTTGCGACCCTATCTGCGCCGCTCCTGCTGCAGCCCCATGCCGGGTATTTGTCACTGTCCACCAGAGGCACATGCGATCTAGCGCGAGCGACTCCTCTCGCGCACGAACCTAACCACAAGAGGAAAGATACACCTAAGGCAAATTGAGCCGTGCAACACGAAGGAAAGCATAGAAGGTCAGCGACATATAGTGTGCTCATGCTGCTTGACTCCCTGCGCCAAATAATTTGCTGATTTATTGTTAAGCAACTAAACTTACCTGCATTACGGCCGTCAGGAACGACATAGGATTAAAAAGCCCCGATATCCACAGAGGACATGGGAGGATAAAGTCTGTGCTCCAATCATCTAGTTGTTTCACCCGATGCAGTAGGTCATTTACCCTGAAGTTTGAACACCCACTGCACTTCAGGAAGTTCATGGCTTTCCTGGAGGATAGTTCTCATCAGCTGGTACATGCAGTCATAGGATTATGCAACTGAAGGCAACGCAGGTATAGGTTTTTCGTGCCCTGGAGTTACCCACCAGGGCGCCAGCTGCTTGCGGGACTCATAGGCGTATGGCTTCCACGCTTCTGGAACCCTGCCCATGTAAACGGACGCTGACAGTTGTTCCATAGACTCAGTCATATTCAGTGCACCCTGCACACAAATGAGGAAAATAGGCTGCCTAGGCATCTTCTCTTTGAGCGTCATTTGGCTTACGCTGAGCCTTCTGAAGTCGGCTCTGCATGAAAACACCGTGTAGTACTTTTGGTGCATTTTTGCTCTTCTGACAGTGGCACTTGAGTAATAGTACCACTGCATTCGTGCGTCTTTTACCTCCAAGCCTTTCTTGACTTGCTCCAAGGTTCGCCTAGCCTCCACCAACAGAACGTTCATCCGCTCTATTTCCTGAATGAGCGTAGCATTCAGTGCAACATAAACCACCACGGCGTGGGTCACTGTTGCCGCAGAAAACTTGCTGGCTTACTGTGCTTCATGGCTCTTCTGCATGCAACGCGATGATTTGTAGCGGCCAAGCTCCTGCTATGCTGGCTTCTGAAATACCCGCAACTCACTTGAAGGCAGACGACGTTTGAAGGATGAAATTCCTTGACTCTGGCCCGAATTGCAGCGACATCAAATGGAACAGGTATTTTCGAAAGCAAAGAATCCACGACAGCCAGTACACTATCGTCTTTCCCACCGCCAGAAGTTGTAGCACCAGCAAAGCCAGATACTTCCTGAGTGTGCTCACATTCAAAAGCAGGTTGCTCCTGGCACTTCAGCGACTAGTTAGGAACTTTTTGCATCGATGTGACAATTGAACACGGCATGAGCGTGGTTTCCATGAAAAAAAGTGCGTGGGAGTTCTCATTGTCAAGCCGCAGACAAAGCGTACCTGTAGGGTTGTAAATAACTCATCTGTTTGCGAACTCAGGGACCCCAATTCAGCATTAGGATGAAGACCGAAGACCTTCACAACAGGCACACCTATTCAAATGCATTTGTGTCATAACTTGTCACTTTTGTCAAAATTTGGTCTTTCAAGACATACCAGAAGCTTCCAGTGAAAAAAAGTGACAATCAGAATGCCAGCATGACATACACCCCAGTCATACCTGAGGATTTTCCGGAGGCGTCCGCTCCTCAACAAATTTCTCGTATAGAGCGAAGTCCGTTTTCGCTGGGTCTGGAGTTCGGAAAGAAGGCCCAAGTTGGTAGCTTTGAAGTACCTCAGGCAAAATCAGGCCTGCCAAGTATGTATTGTTTACGCGACGATCGAAGCCATCCGTGATATGGCCACCATACATAATTTCTCCCAAAATATACCGGATATCTTCAAAAGGTATATTAGCATACCTGAACAGCCCCAACACAGCAGTAGGAACATACATCAGATGGACAGTGCTTGAATACCTGAGGGACAACTTCGATACAGTGCCGTTTGACTGGTTCTTCCTTGTGTGCGGTCTTACTTGTCTAGGTAATTCCTTATGACATTGCCGCATATTGTCAAATCTCCCTCGTTAAATGAGTACGACCGGCTCCAGCCCAGAAAGCCAAACTTCTTGCGGCCGATGATCAGCGCGTGGAAGTAACACAAAGAGAATAACAGTGCCTTGAACTCCCGAGGACGAGAGCAAGACTCA
This sequence comes from Eimeria necatrix, assembly GCF_000499385.1. Taxonomy (NCBI): domain Eukaryota; phylum Apicomplexa; class Conoidasida; order Eucoccidiorida; family Eimeriidae; genus Eimeria; species Eimeria necatrix. The sequence continues at coordinate 21,739 of NW_013655239.1, forward strand.
ACCATGTCCTGAAGTATACATATCTTCAGTGTACATTTACACCGTTTAGTCAGCTGTGCTGTAGCGCTTAAAACGAAGCAAATGTTATGTGCTTCTGTTGGTAACAAAATGCAGTCCCTTGCACTGACGTCTTTCGGGCTTTTCCTCTGGTTATCTACTTGCCTTGCCAGCTCCATTCACTGTAAGCAAGTAGCAGCAACAAGTCGCCTATATGAGCTTACCCGCGAGAAGCAGGAGAGTGCCCTGCGAAGATTGGCCTTAAGGTCCTGAGGAGCTTCATCGGCAATCTTGATGCTCCGTTGAAGTAGTGCCTCGGGAATAATTTGCAGGTCACGTAGAGGAGGGGGCTCAGATGTCACAACACATCTGAACTCAGGATGCGCTGCTGAGCTTACTTCTTCTAACTTTCGTTGAAGGCGCTTCAATATCACAAGCCACAAAAAGGATACATGTTTTTGAGGTACCAAGCAGCGCTTCGTAGAAAGGTTGTATTCAATGTAGCTGAAGCAAGTAGGAAGTGAGAAAAGGTGCAATGGTGCACGCTTGTAGTGCTCAAGCCCTAGGCCCTACACTGCGATTCCTAAAGTCAAATGTTTTCTTACCTTGAGCCATTCTTGCATGAGGTGCACGTTTTGCAGGACAACCCAGCCACCCGCATCAGCTGCTTCCTGGACAGCACTGATTGCGCGATCTTCTTGTCCCTGACCCATGGATATATTTATGAATTTTCCGTTTTCCTGAGCAAGAAGAAGCGTTTGTGTTTAATCGCTATCCAATTCAAATCATCAGCAGGCGGTGTTGCGCGCGTTACGTAAGCCTGCCTTATCGCTCTAGCGTTTCCCACGCTGTGCTTAGATAAACGTGCGTGACTGACAGCTGTACACCCTTTTGATCTTGCAATAGCCTCTAACGCGGGGGTGGGGTCAACACCAGGGAAAAGAACAATGAATATTGGAGTGAATTTGTCAGCTTCTTTCTCGATTTCATGCATATCAATAGCAGGAGGCTCCACAAAGAACCTTCCGATTTGCCCAGCGACAAACTGCTGAAGTGCTGACATCATTCTATCTGGTCTCAGGTACCGCAGAAGCAACAGCTTCTCGAATTCAGTAATCCCGCGGAACAATCGTGGAGGTTCAAGGGTTTCTGGAGTGTCCTCAGCCATCCATCTGCACATTAAATGACGTAAAATCGAAACACTGCTCCAGCTCGCGGCATCGTTTGCTTGTGCACTTAAGTAGAAGGTATTAACCAGAGAAGCACGATGCAGAAGATTTTAACCAGAGAAGCACAGGCCTCAAGAGGGCATCCACTGTACAGCAGATGCGAATATCTCAGCTTCCGCAAGACAGACAAGCACTGTGCAGTGCATCACGGACTAGTCATGTCAACTGTACGCAGTGATTTGCCGGCTGGCGAAAAATATCTAAAACCTCTTTACCTAGCCCATCCAAGAGAATCTTGGTCGAAGTTTTGCAGTAAGGATATTTGGTTGTTTTTGAAAGCTTTCAGCTGTTCCAGGGACCGACAACAAGACCACTGTGCCTCGGATAGCCACGAGCGAGCTGCCTCTGGCATAGGTGGGGCTGTAGGGTCAGGGCCGACACGAGTCAGCAAACGAACCTCTTCCTTTGTCACGATGTTTTGTTCCTCCTGTAGAAGTTGGTACCAAGCCACTTAGTTTCTCATGAGTGTCACGCTTTACAAATAAGTGATGTTGCAAGCTAGGAAGAGCCAATACAGTTGCGATAAGGCTAACTGCAAGGAATAGTTGACCAAATGAAGCAAGGAGGCTATAGTAATTCCGGTAGACTTGCCATGATTCGTAAGGTCAGGAAGACTGCAACAGTTAACTTGTGACTATTCAGTAGGCATCTGTTGCAGGATACGAAAGCAAACTTCGTTATTACATCCTTAAGCAGAGCAACACGAGACGCATCTGGGCTGGCATCCTTTTCCTCTTCGTCTTCAATCAATTCGTCGTTGGGTGGCTCTTCGCCAACGGGGAGTTCTTGTTTTTGGTCTGCAGACCCTCTTTCGTTCTGTGAGAGGGGAACTGCAGATCCAATTGCTGCATCTTCTACATTGTCAAATGCCCGTGACTCCGATTCGCTTGCAGGCCGTGGAATATCAGGTCCAGCATTCTCGCTGTTAATCTGCCGCCCACACCGAACGGTGTTCCAGACAAAATTTGGAGGCAAACACGTTCTCTATTCTGAAATAGAGATTTAGTGATCTAGTTAGGTGAATAAAGCAGCGCATTTGATTATGCCTCAGCTTACTTTATCTTTGTCCTCGTCGTTAGACATCTCTTTGAGAGGAGCATCCAAGTTGTTTTTGGCCACGGCAGCATCGCTACTCGGCGTAGAATTTTCTGAAGTGGTCCCTTCCGCAAGATCCTCAGCGTTTGGGTCAGGAGCAGAGTGCTCCGTTTCCTTTGGCACCGATGGTTTCTGAAAACACCAAAAAGTGGGTCGCAATGCCAGCACACTTCAGTCCAGTTTTCCTGTCACTCCAAAAGAATGGAGATAAGCAGCTAAACTCAAGTGCTGGTATGCTAAGCCGTCGAATGCTTCCTCACCTCTGATATTGAATCGATTGCCCGGTTTATAACTGCAACAAACGATTCCATCGAGAATAGGTAAAAGCTGTGTATTTTGAAAAGTTGAGCTAGTAAGAAAAACAGGCTGGCTCCCCGACGGGCTACCGGTCTGTACATTTCCGATACAGCATTAAGCTTCTCTTGAGTTACTTTCGCAAGGGCAACCTTCTCCGAAACTTCTGTGGTGATCTGCTTTGTCTTTTCGAGGTTTTGGATCAGCTCGATATTTTCCAGCACATCGCCCTGAAATGAATCAAGTACAGCTTATTCCGCGTGTTTCCCTAGCTTTCTTTGCACAGGTAGCTGCACTTTTAAGGCAAAGAGGTTTAGCATCTATTGAGGTAATTGCAAAGCTGTCAATTTCATAACTGTTGTATGGTTTTACGCCATTCAACAAAGGACGTCTAGTGTTCAGAATACTGGCCATGAGCGCGTTGTTGCCCTACTTCGGCAGAGGATATTTCCCGCAAGAGCGTGTTTTCAAGATCGGCAAGAAGAATGGTAAACTCATTTTGCTGCTGAACAAGATGAATTCTTCGTTTAAAGAGCCTAGGTTGTTCTTTCTGCATCGTCAAATCGAGTAACTGATCTTCCAGGCCCTTCGTCATTGCAAGAGCGCACGCATAGTTACACAAGACAACAATGTCGAGCTGAATGCACATTGGGTTCCCATACTACGATGAAAAAATAACTTGATGCGTCTTTCTGTGGGACCGTCCACTGAGGAGCAAGAGCTTCTGGAAATGCTTTACCTTTTCTGTGACGGTGAAGTTTATGAGGGTGCATTCAGCATGAAGTTCGGGAGGATAATGTGGATTAGATAATCGTGTTTGCAGGAATAGCCTGAAGTTTGTATTGTAAGGCACTTCCTTGTCCCCAAGTTTGAGATATTGCGACCGGCCCCTCCGGATGGTTAGCCGTCCGACAACAGGCGCCAGGACGGGGTCGATGGACTGTTCCAAATTTTCGATTAGTACGCTAGTTCCCTGCTGAATAGCCATCTCCATGATGGATACCATCCGGGGAGTGTTGAGGCGCATCACCTGCAGTTGTTTTTGACACCTTGGTTCGCTCTTGAAGTCACTGTTTTCGCTGTGCTTGTAAAATGAAGAAACCGAGAATTTTCTCAGGCTCAGCACCGTGGCCACCTCCCAAATGAAACGTTAGGCTGTTGGTGTTTCTAGGCGTTGTAAGTGGCTGTTACAGGGTTGCTGGCTGGCCGCACAAGGCTGGTGACAGGAACTAAACTTCTAAGTGCCACTATGACGAGGTACCAGTGCAAAATTGCTTGCCTGAAGACTATTCCCCTTTTCTTTTTCTACGACCCATTTCCTTCCTTGCATTTGCGGATCTATCATGAGAGGCCACCGCTCTGTGGTAGAGGCGATTGCGCCGTTTTCTAAAGACGCCGGATCTGATGGAAGACCTTGATTGCTCCACCTAAGGGCAGAATCACATATGATAGGCTTCAATCAACGTAGGTGGATGGCGCATGATTTTCATCATTCAGGAGTACGACGTAGGACCTAGGACCATTTGCCCGATGAGCTACCTGAGTGAATATTAAATGTTGAAGCGTGCTACGTTGGCGCTTCACTTACAGTGCCATTTCAGCTTCATTTGTGAGCTGGGCAAGTACAGCTGCAGGCTGTCGTAAAGGCACTCCTCGGTCAAGTATGAAAGGCATGGCTTTTTCATATGTCAGCCAATCCCGATATTTTTTGCTAAAAACTCCAGCATACGCCACGAAGGATGAAGACAGCAGCATGTCTCCAACAGTGACTCGTCGCTGAGCAGGGACACAAAGCAGTCTTAGATTGTATCCTCAGCTCCCGCCGCTCCCCAGCTCTGGTGTGCGTAGTGATTAGAAACTTTAAAAAAGCGTATATAAGAGCGAGTGCGCAAGGCTGATGCAGCCTAATATGAGATTAATATTCAGCTCGATATGGGATGCGATAGGGCAACCTACTTGCTCTTTTAAGTCATCAATCGTTTGCCCCCATCTGGCTCCTTCGGATCCCAATGAGCGCATGAGCCTTTGGGCTAGATCCAACTTCTTCTGACACTTTTGTGCCTCTTCCTCTACGGCATTTTTCTCTGCTATTGCAGAGTCAAACTCCGCTACCAGCTGCCCTAGCTGAGGAGATAACAAATGGTCTGGAATAGGTTTTAGCTTTGCTGCGCGTGTAGTGCTCAGTTGTTAAGCGTCGACAATGGGAAAAATGAAATGGGTATTTTTATCTATTTATTTTCCAGATGTAAATGTTCGCACGAGTTGCATTAGACAGGCCGCGCGTTACCTTTTCCTCAAGCTCCGCAACCAAATTCTGTACCTCGACAAGCTTCTTATTTGCGTCTTCCAGCTGCTGCGTAGCTTCTGCCAACGCCCTTCTTTTGGGCTCTACAGAGACCACTACAGTGTAATACTGATATATGTTGACAACCCACTCTGCAAGACCTGCTGCTGCTGTGCTCTTCTTCTGGATAGCCTCGCGATTAAAGTGCGGCAGCGCTAGTAGCGGTTCCACGGCTTTAAAGTTTTGTTCGGGTACGCGGCCTTCATCGATGACCCCCTTAAAGTCCTTCAGTGTCTGCAGAAATTTCTCAGGGTTGTTCATCATCTTTTGCGCCCCCTTCCAGCTTTTATCTTTCAGCTTTCCCTGCTTGTCGACCTACAATTAAAGATACGAGCAACCAAACTACTCCACAATGGGCATATGAATAGTGCACAAAACGTACCAATGCCTCAAATGAATGAAAAGCCAAGGACCGAAGGAAAGCTACTTCGCTGAAGACGACAAAAAGTAAAGAGGAAAATCACCACATGTTTTCATGCACCCTCATAAAAGTGTGGCATCGCAGTACCACTCAGCTGGGTGCAAATCTCCGTTAGAGCTTCTGTTCAAGCTTTCTTACGTCAATAATTGGATCAACTGTTGCAAGTAGATGCATGACAGCAGCAGTAATATCTTCAACCCCTGCAGGAGGTTTGTTAAGCGCCTTTGCTTCCTGGAAGTCCTTTTTGTTAAGCGTATTCAGAGCGGCTTCTGCCTGTTGTACTAGTGGAATTGCTTTTTCTAGGTCCGCCTCACAGGATGCCTAAAGTGCGACAAACAAGTAAGCCAGCGCGGTAGCTTTCTGTTACACAATATCAACGTTCATCTACTTTCTCGTCCAGTGTTCATGCATTTGTGTTTCAACGAGCCGTACTTCCTCATGCAAGTTCTTTATGTGCGCTTGAAATGTTATTCGAGTTCTAGTGTTTCCCATGTCAAAGTCTTGAGCTTCAGGAAGAATGTGCCTTACCACGCGACCGTGTAGTACTGTATTTTTCTGCCAAAGAGCTAGCTTACTCGTTGCTCAGAAACTGATTTCTGGATTTCCGCGCACTTAAGGGCCTCGATATTCGCATTTTCGGACTCTGCAGTGACTTTCGCCTTTTCTTCTCCCACCTTCTGCGCGAATTCTTCAGCCGCTGCCTTTTTTTCCTCCACTGTAACTGTTTTCTCTCGTAAGTCATCTTCCAGTGCTGACACCTTTTCCTGAGTATCTAATAACTTTGACAAGCCGCTGCTTAGGCGTTCGCTATGCTCTTCTATAGATGATATGCGTTTCAGAAGCATGGATTTGTAGAGCTTCATGGCCTCTATGAATGTCTTGGGGGTAACATAAGCGAACCTATTACACAGAAAGGAATGTCATATCCTTTTACCTCAGACTGACAATTCGCCGACTCGAGCTGTTAAGTGCACACTTGCGTGTTTCGCTTGTTACCTGCGCTCCACTTCCAAGTATGCTCTTGTTGCATCGTTAACGGCGTAAAACATGTACGGTAGAAAGTCCACAATTGCCTTGCTGATTGACTCTTCATCTCCAAGTGGCATCTCAGCGCAGAATTTGCTAGCCACTGAATGTAAGGCCTCGTAGGGCCAAGGCTGGAACCAGTCGATTACTGTGCAGTTGACGAGAGCGGGGAACTTGCGAGCTCGAGTCCTAAGTCACACTCAGTTCAACATTCGTAGATAGGATTTTAGATACAACACACATGCGAGCAAGTTGCATGTCACCGTGGAGTTTTCTGTGAAACGGTCACTGCTTTGTCTACCTAAACTGTCGACTACGAAGCAAAAAAAATCGTTCTGTTACACTCACCTCAGGCCATCACCGACTGGTGACAAGCACAGTACAGCATGCAGATTACGTCTGATTTTGTCAATAAAGAAGTTCCAGCAGCCTTCCCGGGTGTCCGAAGCTCCGGCAGCTTTCGCTAGTGGTCGGATGGCATTCATCAGCTGGTCCTTGTCATCTCCCTCATACAAGTCAGCAATGTCTCCGGATGCAAGTATGTCATTTACATACACCAAGAACCTTTCGCTTGCGATTTGAGCGTCGCTTAGCATAAATACAACTCCTTCGTCTTTAAGCGCTGCTCGGGAATACATACTCTACAGAGAAAAGAGAGCCAAACCACAAGTGTCCTACCCTTGTCCACAGATGCGCTTTGAAGGGCACGTCGGTCCCACAATGAGTTGACCTTGCAAACTAGCAGATGCTAATAAGGTGGAGTGCCTAAAGGATGTTGCGTAGCTCATGCACATACGCAGCACTCGTGCGAGAGAAGCAATATCTGGGTTGTGGGCATGCACGTCGGTTACAGACGCTCTGTTGGCAGCGTACCCTAATATCATTTTTTAGGTCCCGGATGTCATATGTCGACGATATGGAAAGCTGCTGAGTGAAAAACCCGCTTATAAAAGACGACAGCCTCGTTAATGACTGTTTGCCAGATCCACCTACTCCAACCAAAAGAGCATGGCCTGCCCTATTGTTAATTACTCTGCAGATGCTGCAAACGTGATGCATTGCGTCGTCGAACAGCACCAGATCCATTGCCGGATTTATCTCATTGTAGTCATTTAGGGCCCCACGAAGGATTGCCGCAAGTTCGTCCATTGTCCCAATCCGATCATATGCTGCAACGCAAAGCTCCAAACAAAGAAAATTGCATACGTTACCACAAAAGGAGACAGCATGTCTACTTCTTTGAATGTCACTGGAATTTAGAAGGAATTTGTAGCAAAACTGATATCATTCAGGAGCTACAGTGGCGTCGCAACGCTGCGTCCAATTGACCTCCTGCCCCTTCTTTTCCGAAGTGAGTGAATATTAGCGGCTCCGGGTTTTTTGCTTGTACAACTTTCCCCAAATTGAACCTTCCAAAGTTTCTTTTTGCGCAGTCAGCTGCAATGGCTTTGTACTTTTTGCAGTCTTCTGGCGTGACCAGACGGTCACAAAACGTTCGCTCACATTCATGAAGCCATAATAGCACCAGCTTTTCTGGATCCTGCCAGAGAGAAGCAGTCCGCAATGTGTGCTCACAGTTCGCTTCTTCCCGTAACTAGATGTGTAAGTGCACCGAACATCAAGAACCAGATCTTTATTGAATGCTTCCACTGAGACCGTAGAAGCGAAGGAACACATTGAGCACCTGAGGTATAAAAATACCACCCAGTCATAGTTCCAAAGCCAAGCAGTCCAGAATGTGTGCCACAATGGAGTTTTCCGTCAGCATGCGAAGCACCTGCATGGTCTGAGGAGACGTTGACAGGATCCCTTGGAACACACTCGTTAGGTGGCGCATGTTAAATTCGTAGTGAAAATTGACGGCTGTCTTCCGGAAAGCTTGAACTACCTGAGCAGTGGGTGACAAACAACTGCATATATGTGTATGCTCACAAAAGCCGTCTACTGCGTCGGCGGATAGTTAGCAGCTAACACATTCATTGGATCTGGTTGAATGCCCCGCTACTGAATCTGCAAGGAAGCTGAGTACTCTTCTCACCTCCGTGTGGATGCTCATGGTTGCTTTGATTACTGGCATGACTTGCTCTTTCACAGCCTTTCGGAAGTTTCGCACATCAAAGAATCCATTCATAATTGAGGCGTAAATTGTAAACAAGGATGTCAATTCAGGCATGGGGACGTTTAGCACCCAGAAATGCCGGCTTAGTCGTGGATTCACCACAAATGACCCCGCTGTAGGATTCATAGCAGCCAGAACCTGCGTATTGCCGATGTCCTTCATTTGCATTTTGTTCCTGTCAAGCCAGTGCTGGTAGTCCAAGTGTTGTCTTAGCAGCGCGATAGCGCTCTGTGTGTTATAGGGGTCAAGTTGAGGCATGTTCAAGTCGTCGAGAAAGTATACTAAGTGTAACCTGGAACGAATGCACATGCTTTGAACATGCAAAAAATCTCAGCTACATTTTGGGTTGCTGAGCTGCACAATCAGCAGGTCTCAGGCGCAGAGCAAAACTGTTCTAAGCTCACTTTCCCGGTGGACCAAACTGCCTGCCCGCTTTCTTCTCAAGAGGCTGTTCGAGAAGTGTCTGCAGCAGCGCGGAATCTGTGTAAAAGTTGAAATTGACCGTAAAAGATGAAAAGGCATCTGCATCCAGGGATGACAAAGCTGCTCTGCACAGCTGGGTTTTTCCGCAACCAGCAGAACCAATGCACATAACTGGTGCATGAATCTTCAATATAGTTTTGCAGAAGTGCAGCATAGACACGGTTTCAGCTGTTGGCACCGAAATGCTGTCAATGCCTTCTGTTCCCTTGAGCTGTAAAGTGGGTACTTTTGACTCCCAGCTCTCGAATTTTGCCTGAAGAAACACATGGTTTCATTAGGCCCTGTGTTTTCATTCACAGTACTCTGCATTGGGCCCGTGAAATGCGCATTTAAGGCGGGATGCTTCTAGATGCAAAGTTACTAGTCCTAATTGCAAGATTCAAAACATCAAGGAAGGCAGGAAACTTCACGAATGGCCTCCAAAGCAGCACTGCAACCGGAAAGCAAAGCTCTTTAGTATACACTTTCCGGAATATCCAGGAGCCGGCAAGAGTTTCAGTTCTCTGCCAAGCACTGCGAGTGAATAACTTACAGTATCGACAAAGTATTCAAAAATAGATCCTTTGCTGGGGAATTTAATCACTTTCCACTCCGACCGCCACCAGTTGTTAAACTGTCTGCGATAGTCGATCCCATCTTTTTCCTGCAGACTGCCCCCTGCTGCCCAAACGAGGCAAAATACAAAGGCAAACTCAGGTGCCTGGGGATCCTCCTGGTAGAGTCCTTCGAGCTGAGAGAAGCCGGAGTCGTAATGATGCTTACAAGCATGTATTCAATATAGATACATTGGTCTACCATGTCGGACTTCCCCCTAAATTTGTTCTTTGCATTTGCTTTAATGCTACTCACAAATTCTAAGCACTCACCATATTGCACAGGGCAGCTACAATTTGCAGGCTGTACACCTGGACACTGAGCTTGCATTGTCTTTCAACAAATTCAAGCGTCGAGGGGCAGTACTTTTCAAACAGCTTCCCGACATCTGCTTTTATTGCATCAGACCAGCATTGACGCTGAAGCCAGCTTCTCGCGTAGCTCCTCCACTGCTCCCCTGCATGCATACTTAGGGCGCAACAGTGTGCAGTGAAGCTGAAGCCTGACTTTTCTAGAATCTTGCCGTCCCTTGCTGGCACAGACGATAGCAGTGAGCAGCAGCTGCTGCCTACCTGTCGAATCGCTAACGAAGATTATTCCTGCTCTGGAAACAGTGGCTGGCGACGCAAATTGCAGGTCTCGTATTTCGAAGATCATGCGCATATGAGGTTTCAGAGGAATGCGCTCATTAGAAGCAAGTGTCAGAATACGGTTGTCGTCCATCACAGAGTTCATAGACTCGATCCAGTTCGCATCTAGATCACCATCCAGCACAATCCATTTAGGCAACGTGTCCGGTATTTGTCCCAACGATCGCATTGTTTTTGACAGGATGCCGTCTTGCCATTCTCTCGTTGACATTTTAACAAACCTGTGGATAACGATACGAACCGACGCGAGGCTGTACTAAGTGTATTCTGTAGGCAGGCATCTTGGATCCCGAAAGCAGCTTGTTTGCTCATGTGCAGCAAACCTCACAATCAAAGAGGCATGAAAATGAAGGATGTGGCATGCGAGGCTGTTAGGTTGACAGTAACTTTTTGTGCATCCCACATTCTCGCTGGAAAGAGCTTCAGACAAAAGCTGATGAAAAGGGTGAGTTTTGCCTCCACTCTGGTGGATTTGTTCACACAGTGTGAATGCGGGGTACTCGCCTTACCCGTAAAGCTCATCTGTGTTTACTGATTTCGGGTTGATGTCGACTACGGTGGTTTTGCTTCCGAGAGCATCTTGAGCCTTTGCAAGCACTTTCCACACTGTGCTTTTCCCAGACGCTGGCCTCCCCATGACGAAGATGCACATTCTAATGGCAAGCAGGTCTCGCATTTGTAAAGCTTTTAACGAGAGAACTTTGTTGACTGTCAAGCCCATGTCACTGCACACCTTGACTACAGTCTCAGAGAAAACAGCATCAGTCTGCGGTGGTGGCTCAACTCCAGGAAATAGGTCGCCCAAAAGTCCTGAACCAAGTGCAGATAGGAGCGACATCGCACTTTGCTCTATTATTTAACAAAGTCTCGGCCTGGTATGTGCTTCAGTGTGCGTGTGTACAATGCTTTACAGTATACCTTGGAAGACTGTTGCGTCATCAGCAACAATTTTAGCCAGGTTAGAGTCCCTCAGCGCCTTCATGAGAATTGCCTGCTCAGATAGGTCAGGCCACTGTCTCTTGAAAGTACCAGCCACAACCAATACAGACTTGATCGCTCGCAGCCCCCAATCATAGTGCGGAGCTCTCGATAGCAAATCCTTGCACAAGGCGTAGAGTCGGGTAAACTTCCTCGCGAGCTCCTTTGCTTCAACAAAGCCTTCAGCCATTAGCATGTTTTCACATATTAGCTCCAAGTCCGGGACAATGACTGTTATGGGCCTAAACAATGACTTCAGCCCCTCAGGGAGCTCAGAGCGACCTAAATATCCAGGGTTCATCTGCGGGGGCCACACCAACCCAAGTTCAAGCCCACTATGTTTCTGACATATGGAACACGTGGCCTGTAGCTTTACGCTGTATTCAGAAGATTTTAACGTTGGTTGGATAGTTTTGGAGGCAAGCTTTTTCGCTCGCTCACAGTAATAAACACTCCGCATGTGCGATCGAGGGCTGTTTCATCTCCTTGGATAAAAAACGTCTTCGCATGCGCTTTGATAGCATCGACAACTGACTTAAACTGGACGGAGCACACACTGAGTACAGCGGGCACAAGACGGTTAAATTCGTCAAAACATCCCCAGGAACCAGAAGCCGCCAGACCCTGACAACCACATAAAAACGGCGAAACACATGAGATAATGCCACTCTACTACACACTGCAGCCAAATGCCGGCAGCAAGACTTGGCAGTTTCTTCATCTTTGCAAATACTCTCTCCCGAGATTAGCTGGCGAGCTTTTGTCCTGGTTTCTCATACGGACGGTTCCTGCCTGTACCATAAATCAGCTGACCTTGAAAATGTTCGCCATGGATTGGTAATCCATTTGGTCAGAGCAATTAAAGACATAGCATGCCTTGCCAAGAGCAGAAGCAAGGTCTTTGGTTGTTTCTGTTTTCCCGGTTCCTGCTGGACCAGCTGGCGCGCATCCCATGCAGAGGTGCAGTGCCTGGGTTGCAGTCACGTAGATCCTGTCAGTCAGAGGGGTGACTACGAGACGAGGCCCATTGCCGAGATATTCATAACCGTAGCAAAATGATGCATCTGTAATTCTTATGGTGGCCTCTTCCTGCGCAAATATTAAGCATCTCGTCGCAGCAACGAAAGTTGCGACACTTTGCATGTGAACAGGATATTTTGAGAGAGTAGGCGTGACGAATGTACGCACAAGCGTGCATTGCGGGGGATGCACGAAGCTCATTTAGTTGCGTTGACTAACCGTTTTCACGTCCCAGAAGTACTTCAGCTGCGACTGCCACTGAAAGCAGTCAACGGAGGTAGCGTGCTCATCCAGGAGCCTTTGAACTATATCCCGGCCGTGCGTGTCAATAGTTATGATACACATAATCTTTTGTCGAAGTTCTGGAGTGAGCGGACCTTGGACAAGCCTAATTGCTGACGTCAGCTCTTCCACGTGCTTTTTCATGCACTGTTGCATAGCCGCAGGATTCTATATCAATAAGTCAAGCACAGGCACAAAATTTGGGGGAGTCTGCGCATTAGGCACCCACTAGCACCTCGGAGATGAGAGCCTTTGAGTCGTCACTGCTGGCTCACCTCCTGCATTTGTGCAAACGCGTTTTCAACATTCATAACCCAAGAAGCCATGTTCACTAGTAGTGTTGCCTGAGCAGCTGGATCAGCTTTTATCCAATCGTTCTTTGTTGGTGCTGCCGAGCGACCAGCAAATGACTTTTTCAGGTAATATCGGACCGTCTTGCGCATCATTGCTATGCAGTCTTCGAGGTAAGACTCAACCTGTGAAATCATAACTTAAGTAATATTTTTTTTTCCAGTGAGTAGGTGCACTTAAACTCATGGAGCTCAGCAACTCTCGAGATAAAAAGAAAAAAGCAGTTTTGGCTAACCTTGCCTACGAACGTCATTTCCTCAGGAAGAGCCAGCTGCTCGATGCCCACACAGGAAGTAATTCCTGTAGCCACTGGTCTGCTTTTGTCTTTATCTGTTGGCTGGGCATCCCTACAGTCGAATTGCTGTATGGCTTGGAAAATTTTTGGCATGTGCACCATGACAGCGGGAGGGTCATTGCCATGAGAGAGGATGTCCAAAAGGTCAACTGATGATACAAAAAAGAAACGAGGAAACGTTTTCCTCTTCGAATCCATGAATTCGTTGAGCGCCTTTTCGCACATAGAGAGCTGTTTCTGTAGCTCGTCAAGCTGAGTCGAAATCTCAGGCATGACGCAAAAGTCTTTGATTTTCGAGTAGGTTTCCCCTTGCCGTAAAAGTTCTTTCATCTTGGCGTCTATAGCCACAAAGCGCTCTGCTTCCGCTGGAAGCTCTCGCTTGACTTCTTCCGAGCAAAGGAAGAGATTTTCCAGGAAAGTCCAGGATCTCTCTACTTCTCGCAGGATTTGAGTTATTTCTCCTATCGTTGCCAAGGATTTCTGCCATTTCGTTATCTCGGCTTCAAACGTTGCGAAAAACCTGGATTCCGCATAGGCATATCCTGAGATCAGTCTAAACCATGTGTTACCGAGTTCAACGGCCTTTCCCAATATATCAATGCAAACGCAGCAGGCAGAGCACGTGAAATCTGCTTGTGCAACTAACTGTATGCTGCCTCCGTACGGCACACAATTAACTTCTTCGAGTCCTCTATGGCACCAAACACCCTTCGTCCTGGCGCTAGGAGATGCAAACTAAAGGGAGTATAAGATGTTCACTACCATTACCATAGGGGAATGGTCGTCAGCACCTTACTTGGAAGACATCATATTCTGAACAATCATTTGCTGCTCTTCCAGCAGCTCGCTGCACTCCTCTGATAGGGACAGCACGTTGACATCAGGCTGCCTCGCAGGTGTCAGCACGAACACAGCTGAATCCCATGTCTTTGTAAGGAGAATCAAGTTTTTTTCGATTGCTTCCTCTTGCTTTGCCTGAAACATGACGCAGTATGCATTGAGGCCTGTATGCCTGATACCCGTTTTACACAACGCCTGAGCTCAGTTCATCTTATACATTAAATGCGCAGAACAAATATAATCCAAGTGCATAGGATCACTGCCACGGTGGTGGGTGGGACGCCGTCCACAGAAAAGCTGTCAACGAAAGCCTTGCGCATGCCTTATCAGTGATTTCTTCGACAGTTGCTTGCAGCGCCAAGAGATCCAAGCTTTCGATTTCACTCAGTTTAGTCTCTGCGGAGATCTCAAGAGAAGCATGTGCTAGGCTAATGAGCTCATTCCAATGACGTTCGCGCATGTAAGGTCCACGGAGCTCCGTTATTAGTGGAGCAAGCTGTATCCAGGTCCTAAGCGTCGCAGCCAATCCCTGGTACGCATCGCTTTTCTTGTCCATCTACAGAAACACCCAAGCTCTCTAGAATAAGTTCGAGCCGTTGCAAAATCATTTCGTGGCTGTACGATGTGCATACTCGCTTGACAAGGTGGAGCCTAAGCACTTTGCCTAGCATCAAACCGTAATGGTGAGCAGATCTGACCTTGACGTCTCTTTGCAGACTCTTTTGCATTGCCTTGACAGAAATTTCAATTTCGACACCATCGACCTTCTCCCAGAGGAGTCCTCTGTACCCCTCAACTTGAAGTATCATCGATTCCGCAACGTTCCAGAATTTGGCCACGTTGCGCAGTTCCTCTTCGACTGATGAGAGAGTCTGTCGCGTTCCCTTAAGTAGCTCAGGAAAATCAAACGATGACGCAGGTACTTGTAGAGCCTGAAACGTCTCCACACGGCGGGATCATCTCTTTCAGGCCTTTAGTGGAAGAGCTTAAAATCTCTGCAGAAAGTACGCCCTCTAAGGGCTGGTCTTAGCCTCGCTGCGCTGCTCGTGCGTGTTCCGAGATTGCCTCAAGTCAATGCAAACAGCACCGACACATGGTTGTTTTGATACGTATTTACTATGTACGTAGCCACACCTCCAGCGTTCGAACTAATTCGTTGGTTTGCTCCGAAATGTCCGTAATCTTTGTTCTGGCTTCTGCTGGGGAGGTCGCGAAGGAGTAGAAGCACTCCCCTGTTAGAGTCTGACGAAGGGCGCACACAGAAGAGTCCAGCTCTTCTATGGCCTTTTTAGTCTTTGCCGCTTCTTCTTCGAACACGTTCGCCATTTCCCTCTCGCGTTTCTCCGCAGCAGCCCTGAGCACAGAAAAGACAACCTCAACTGGAGCAAGTCAAACTCGATAACAGCTTACGAATTGTACGGTTTCAAATGCCTCATTAAAAAGATAAAGAGGAAAATACAATCTACAGGCAAATTTTGGACGGACTCGAGGGCAGCTCTCTTTTCACATATCTTTTTAAGTGCTCTATTGCTCGAATCAACGTTCGCGCCTAATTCCTGCAGCTTCTGCAGGGCAACCCTTAAGACTTCGAAATCCAGTTCATGTTCAGCTTTCAACAATCCCACGTTTTTGATGTGCTGCCGGACATCTAGAAGACTTCGACGATCATCCGCTTTAACAGTTGCCTAAATGGTCTCACTCGCACACCTTGAATATTGGATTATGTGTACTGCCGTTGACTGCAGCAAGCAACCCTTGAAAAACACAGTGAAGAAACAATTTTGGTAAAAGCCTCTGATGGGGATACGTCTGGCTTGATTTTGACCAAAGCCACCTCATTAGCATACCTGAAGTCCCGATTCCGTCCGAAGACAAAACTTTTCCAGTGTGTTCATTGTGTTTGCAATAAACGTGGTAACTGTAGGCCCAGCGAATTCATTTGCTCTTGGCCGAGGCTTCTCGACAAATGTGGCAACATAAGGCGATCCCCGTATTTCCTGTGGTGGATTCCCGTCTTGTGCATCGAGTAGGACCCCTACTGACACTCTCCCAGGTGCAGGCGCAGTGTAGGTGACCAAGTATGTTCCATTTTCAAAATCTTTAATGGTTACGGGTAGAAGAACTGGATCTTCCGTTGGCTTCTCTTCAACGTCTTCTTCATCAGAATCCTCCGGCGGCGGCTCTTGTTGCTGGAAATGAGCGCATTCAAGAATTATGCCGTCAAGAATTTGAAGGCAGTGGCACAACTTGTCGACCACTCTTTCTGTTCATGATGGCAGTCGTTTCTGGCAAACAGAATTGGAGAGGTAGTCCGGCTTACCTCAGGGAGTACAAATGCCCTTACAACAAACTTATCACCTCCGGTGGTCCTTTTCCCATTTTGCGCATTCCTTGATTCAATGAAAAATGACGTAGGCACACCAGGAGCTCCATCAGAAAGCAACCCGGGCCCCACGGCGAGGCAGTATGATGCGCACGAATTTGCGAAGAACTGAAATGAACAGAGAGAAGAAGTCAAATCCTTGGCTCCAATCTTGACGCGAATTTCGCACGTTCGTGGGCCTGTAGAACAACAAATCAAGAGCCACACACGAGAACCAAATGGCGTGCATGAAGTCCTCTCGAATGAGTTATGTGTGCTCTGTGACCGATGTCAACTAAGGACTACGCTCTGCCAATCCCTGTGATAAAGACGGAAACTAGACAGTCTGCAGCTTGCCTAGAAATGCAGGGTTGATTACTGTGCGCACTTTTGCCGAAAGTTCGTTTTTTCAGGCTTAAATGAGGGAGCTGACTGAAGTGGTGTTTTGACCCACCCAAGGCGGCCTTAACATTAGGAGTCACAGCACGAATTTCCGTTGACGATATGAATGTGCCCGGGACGTCCACGAAGAATTCGCCAGCAGAAAAGCGGACGCAGATTGAACCAGCTGTAAATCCAGCACCCCTAACACTAATTGGTGTACCTCCCGTCATTGGACCATGAGGTGGTGAAACGTCAAGGATAGCGTATGGAGGCCCCACGACGGAGGAGACGCAGCATGTCCAAAGATCGCCAAGCCATTTGCCACTCCTGAACGAAATTCGGTCAAGAAGTTATTCAATGATCTATCTTATGGGTTAGTACCAACCAAGAAATGCATCGTACGGAAGAAGCCCCTGCGTGTGCAAACAATCTCACCAGCCACCAAACACAACCAAAGTTGAGTCTTCGGCAAAATATGCCATGGTCGCGCCTTCGCGTGGCAGAGGAAGATCCGCAGTTGCTGCTGCTTGAGGCGACGCATTTGCCGCTGTGCCTTGTGGCCTACGCTTCGCTACGCATGCCTTTTCCGCAGACTCGCGCTGTTCTGCAGCCGCTGTGGCTGCAGATACGGTTTGGATTACGTCCCAGTGGCACTCTTCACCGAGTGTTAAAACCTCTATATCTGAGCAGAGTCGTGTTTGAAACCGTTTGGGATTTTCTGATACTTCGCTTGAAGCCCCTCCATAAATGAAGAATTTCGTCCTCGGTCTAGCATTAACAAGCAGCCCACACATATTCCAACGGGCGCCGCCGCCAGGCCAGGGAGCATCAACTTCACACCTGCACTAGGCAAACAGCCCCGCTGCAACTTAATTTACCCAGTGCCCTAAACCGCTCAGGATGAAGAGCACTAGTTTTGTAGTGTTGGGGTGTTGACAAACCAGTCTCGGTTTTCCAAATCATAGGCGAATAGGTCGTTGTAATTCCCCTCACTGCTCCATCCTAGGCGCACATGCAGCTCATGGAGCCCACAAACACGCTTCATAGCCTTTCTTAAAGTTGAATCACCAGGCAGCCGCTTACTTGTCCAGTGTACTTTGCACTTAGGGAGCCTCACCACCGAAGACAAACATCGTGTTCCCTTTCACGACTGCAGAATGTCCCTGCCTGCATCGCAGCAAAGAATGCTATGCAGCCGCATGAGATACCGGGAGAAACAATCAAAGAAGAACTAATCTACGTCACGGCAATCCCTGGTAGCCTGGACCATTCAAGGGGCCTACCGAGCAGCCGGCACGGTGCCTGTGAACGTGTGCTTTTGCCAAACCCAGCTCCCGCAATCCAGTGACCAAACATCTGCTAATGCAGTTCTTTCATATTGGACGCCTCCGCATCCGCCAAATACGATTATTTGAAGCCCTTTAGTTGACATGCATTCGCTTTCGGGGAATTCCATCTCTTGTTCAGGCGGGGAGGGTGCCCACAGACACGCGGAATGGCCGCAACGTCCAACTGGTGTCCCCGGAACTGCATGGTAGCAATCTTCAAACAGCATTTCGCCCTCACGTCACAGTGAAGCTAGACAGTCAGCGGTCACCTAAAGCTTCTTCCGATGCTTCAGTCCCGCTGAAGGCTACTGATATCATGCTATCAAGCAGCTACGTTCTTTCAGAACATGCAGGGGTGCTTCTACCATTGCCCGTTCCTTTGCGGTTACCCGAGGGTTTCTTGTCAACCTGCTCGAGACTTAGAAGCTCTTGCAAAGCCACGTGGAATCGTGGCCCTTCAACCTGAAAGGGAGCAGGAAGGCACCACTGGTTCGCGTTTTACTTGGCAGCTAAGGCGATATTCTTAGGAGCCCCTCACAAATATGCTCACGCTCAAGCAAACAGAACAAACAGCCCTTGCCACCTTGGATAAACACTTTGAAATCAAATTAGCCCTGCGTCGACAACTTAGGCTGAATCGATGTTTGTGCTGTGTTTACCTTGTCCAGGGTGTTAACGATAGCCGCAACAGCCGCTTCGCTGGAGTCGCACCAACACAACACAAAAAAGGAAGACATGGAAACCAGCACCAGATTGATACCTGGTTGCCTTTCGTATTTTTTGCAGAGCTTACGCGGCTTGATCAGTCTCCCAGCCCCTGAGACACGCACAGAGAACAAGGGAAAGCAAGCCTGTTTTACGCCACTGCGACGCAGCTAAAAAGCGACTCGTCAGTGTTCCCACATTGCAGGCTTATTAGAAAGTGCAGGTTTCGAAGGTGCAACCTTTATTCAGTAAGAATGCAGAATTAAGCTGGAATATGTGAGCTAATGAGTTAGATAAAATAGTCACAAATCAGTGGGTGCCTTTTCTTCGTGGCTCACATCTGGCTTGTTGCTTCGTTGCCTCCCTGAGAGAGAGTATTGCAAAACAGAGATATGCAATCGCGTCATTACGCTAGCCATCCGGCCACGCAGTTCCGAGCAAAGTCACACAAAACACTTCTGATGCGAGTATGGGCAGGTGCAAATTGCCACAGCACCAAGCAAAATGGCAAGGGTTAGCTTGCCTCTACTGTGTCCGTAACTTCTCCATCAGCCGCAGAGCAAGTAACTGCTGAGAAGCTCCCACTCTCTGCAAAGAAGAGCAGTTCTGTGTGCAGTATTACTAGTAGCAGTTCTTATTCGTCATTACTGCGCGCCATTCTGGCAGCCAGCACCGGTAACAGCTTGCATTACACTGGTAGCAGGTCCCCTTACATTGATGACTTTGGTGCCACACACAGGCATCATTTCACAGTCAGCTCACCAACATGTAAAATCCAAGCTTCATTGGAACAGACAAATGGTCTGTAGCTGAGACAGCCACCCCAAATGAAAAGTCGCGACCCGCCAATATAAGTAGCAGTGTGGAAGCAGCGGCCTCGGGGCTGCAGGTCCCCAGTTGGCTGAATTCTGCACCATGATGGCCTCGCTGAATAAGTGCAAAATGTAGACTAAAAGAAGCATTCTTCAGATGCGAAGTATTTTTATGTCCTACTAACGCAAGCAGCTGCTGCTGTCTGAGCGTGCCTTTTTGCCGTATGCTGTGCTGAAAATTACAGTAGGACTAGACCGTTAGTATTTCGGGATAAAAGAGCTCTATTAAGAAGCTGACGTGGGTTGGGCGCTTCTGAGGTAAGAGTCAAAACGTAGGCGTCATCCTTAGGAGTCGTAGTCGGACTCTCGGACTCTGCAGGCCCAATTCCCCCGTAAACAACAAAACAACCGCTGCAAGCCGTTAGTGAATGGCCCCATCGAGGAGTCGGAGTCCCTTCTGCTGTCAAGCGGTGCCATGCGCACCCACGCGGCTGCACGCAGCGGTCGACAGGTCTACCTGCGGTGGATGTTGTGGTGCTTCGAACACTCGTGGATCTTACTCAACTATTCTGAAGCTTTAACATTGTGAGTCTACAGCGGAGAATTTGGCTCATTAGGAATCTCCTTAATTACGCTTTTCCCGCAAAGGTGATGGATACTGGGGATTTTTAGTCTAAAGCTACTGTGCAGAGACGGGCAATTGAATTGATACGGCGGGGTGCTTTGCTCAGTAGAATAAGTGCAGCACACTGAGCTGGCTAGCATGTATGTGAGAAAATCGTGCTGCTTTTACTAAGCTGTCTGCCGCGAGGCGTTTCGCTACAGAATCAAAACGTGTCCCACCATTTTCGCCACGGGAGATTTAGGCGCGACAGGTCTAGAAGCTTCTCTTTTCAGTACAACAATGGCGAAATACACTGATTATCCCGTATAAAAGGCTAGTCGAGCATTATCAAGGGCGTTAAGACACTGATCAGGCAGCCATGACTACACAGCTAGCCCTCCTCTAGGAGTGACCTTGGTGAAACGCAAAATATCTACTTCACGTTTTCCCTCGGTAGCAAGCGGAAACAAAGACGTAGCAGCTGAGATGGCCTCACATTAGTAAATTATAAGACTGCTGCTCATCTCGGTGCTGTAACATATCAAGTGTCAGCACATTCAGCTCCTATCAGTCCCATACCGGCGTCAGCCCCAGACTGGGATCCACTCATTCGGTTCAGGCAATAATAAGCCAAAAAGAGCCAAGATGCATTGAGAATGAACATTGAAAGCAACAAATAGCACTTGCTGACACACAGGTATGCCCTCCAGTGGTTGCCAGGACTGAACAGCTTGGTACAGAAGCGCACCGTCAGTCCTGTGCTTCCGACATGTTATACTCTGCAATTGCTCCGGTATCCCACGAATTTCACCCAAAAGATACAAACAGGTTACGCAAAAGTGGGGAAAATCCCAGATCCAGCGTATTGCGTTTCTTATTTTCCGTAGACTGTCCTCGTCGTGGAGTAGCTGCTGTGGTAATCCCACCGTGACCTCGACAAAGACCCCAGCAGCACATATGTAGATGTTTCGATACCTTCAGTAATAAAAAAAGTCCTGATGGCTTTAGCGCTCATGTCAGAGCCTGGTAAATATGTTGCAATTGGGTATGGCGGGGAAGGTCAAGGGTCCTCGTGACCTGTTGCGGGCGTGGAACACAATGAATCTCCACAACAGATAAAGTATAACCCGAATTAAAAGTCTGCTCAGCACTTTACCATGACAGGAAGAGCCCGAATCTGCTTTCTGGTCCTACGAAGGGTTAAGGTCCTCTCGGACCCTCCCCGAGAAGTAAATGAGAAAAGGGAAAGAAGCCACAAGCAAAGCATTAAAAGGCAGTTAAAACTGCTCAAAATAGATTAATACCGAGAATGAGAGCTACTCACGCGATATCTCGTCAAAATACGCGCAAGAAGCAGTGCCGCCCCGTGTGCGCAAACTAGTGCCATGAGCACAACGGTGGAGGCTAAGTCATGGTGAAAGAGCGAATCACAAGGAGCCAAAAAGAAAAATGAACAGAAACAAGGCTTACAAGAAACGTATGCTCCCTAAAAGGACTGTATCTTGAGGAGCCGTGTCCCGTTTAGAAAGGCTGTATGGATGACAGGTTTGACACATCTTGTAAAGAGAGGCAACAGGAGATCAATTAATTACATGGGCACTTTTTTAAGGAATATCTGCGCTTCTGAACGTGCAGTATGCTGTGTGCTGTGCGCGTTGGGGGAAGAGTTTACTCAGCGGAGCTCGTTCCTCCCAGCAGACGTCATTGAGCACCCTCCACCTACTTTCTTTGCACTTTGGTGGTATAGTTCGTATGCGCTTTCAAATGTGAAGCTTCTTCTGATTCGCCGCCTGCTTACATGCGCATTTCGATCTCCTTCAGGGGTCATCGCGTGATGCACTCGTGGTCATCATTGTCCTTTCCCTTTCATTTTGATCCTAGCCCTCGCTATACTTTAATGCATAAATGGCACGGGTTTCTCGCTATGAGAATCAATCAGGTAGGTTCGAGCCATATTCTGTGAGTTTTGCTCCGGTGGTCCTGTTAAACACGAAACCAGCAGCAGGCCGGCTTCGACCCTCTAAATTACCTCGATGAGGACGCAATAAGAATATTCAATGTCGGAAAAGGCATTTTCATTACTTTGTGCTGTATAATATTTTAAACATCGTATTCATAATCACACAAACTCTGTTCATATATGAGGGCGAATTGCGGAACGCTGTAATTTGGTTGTGCTGGTGCTTGTTACAGCATAACAGCTGAGCTCAAATCATGCTAAAGAGCGAAGATTCTGTATTTTTATATGGTATTAGAGGGGTTCTACGAGCAAGAGTTGCTGCACTGGAGCTACAGTCATTGTTCGGTATGTACAACGGGCGTGTTGCGTCCAACGCCGTGAGATCGGGCGAGCCTACCCCAGTCAGCCAGAGCATCCTTTGTCAAGCCATTTGAAGTTGTATAAAATTACGCTTGTTTTGCATTTGCCACAAGGCTACGCAAGGGAAGAGCAAGGACACGGGTTGCTCTCGCGGGCATACTGCATGCGAATTCCTCATGATCATGAGTAGACCAACCTAACGAACGGAGTAGCAAGCTTCATTGAACGCATGCGTTTCAGAAAAAGGAGTCTGTGTAATATAAACTTCAGAGAGGCTATCCATTCGTCCAGTGAAACTGCGTCCCTTTGCGTGGATGGCTTCCGGTCATTGGTTACCTAGCAGTGCGCCTTTTGTACTCACCCGCAGCTGAGTTCTCTTTCCTGAGCCTCAGAAACAACGGCTGTTCGCAAATTACACGCCTCGACAACGCCGTAGGGCATTGGGGGCCTGACGAGGTCGGCTTGCTTTCCGCACACGTTCCATTAGTCCCTTTCTCAGTTTTACTCATCGGCTCGCCGCGTACGCACACCTCATGAGGTTCTAGGAGCATATCAAAAATGGGACGCGGGGACTTCCCCTACCTGCTGCAGCAGTGGCTTCGCTCTTGTATCGATTCCTACAGGTCGACCAGCCTCTATCATAGGAACCTGGGCTTTTTCTTCGTCGGCATTTTTGGTGGGGCTGTGTGGGGGAAGTACAAGAGGCATGAAAGGGAGGCAAGGAATGCAGACTGTGCCACCGTCCATTTAATGTTTTACAAGGTTCCGAATCCACCCTTAGAGCAACGAATAGAGCCAGCAACGCGGGGGCAAAGTGACACCCAGTCGTCCTTTCAAACAAGACGAAAATTTGAAAAACTATGGGAAGAAGGAGCACGGCTGCTACAACGGCAGCCGGGATACACTTACACGCAGATGTTTCGCAAGTTGGCGTCTGATGAAATCGCGCAGGCAGGAGCGGCGGACTTGGTGGATGCAGACTTTGAGCGCCGTAGTGGTGGCCGCAAGGGTATTGGTGCGGGTCTTGAAGCATCTAGGGACGGTGGAAACGCGGAAAAAGATAGGCACACACTCGATTATGTGGAGTTGCGGGTATGGGAAGATGAGTCGTTTCGTCAAAAGGCGCAAGCAATGCAGCAACCCTACATCGAGAAAATGTTATCGCTCGGAGTAAGGATGTATGGCGGCCTGTATAGGCGCGTGTTTGATGACGCGCTGGTCCGCCTTATTCAGTAGGCAGCGCGTAATCACACAATCTCCAGATTGGTCAAGACGGGCGGCATTGAAGTGGGGTGTGGTATACCCTAAACATTCACGAAGCGCTTTTCGACAGGAAAAGGAAGCTAGGTTTTCTTTTCATGTCCTGTACACTGCGGGGTTCGTCCTTTTCTCCGTTTCGATATACCTGAACTTGCAAGTTCCTCTGTGAAGCACTAAGCACTTTGGCCCGACTCTCAGGACGTTCGAGGTAGCACGATTCCACAGTGGTATGAATCTGTGCCATTGAGGTCTCACGTGGAGCTTGCAACAAGATTAGACTTTGAGCCTCGCTTTGCTAGGGAGCATGGGTTGTTCCCAGGGCGTCGTTAGTTGGCTGAGTGTTGCTGGGCTGCCGGCGGCGCTTAAGTGTCGGAATATCTGGTTTTAACTTGCTTCTGGCGTGTTGCTTCACGTGGAGAGCCGTACACGCCTCAAGGCTGAGCTCTCCGGAAGTGCCGGGCCTGCAGAAGCTCACCATGTACATTTTCTTTAGGGCACTCTGTGCCTGCTAGAGCGCGTGAACTGCATTTAAATTATTATGTGTCTTTTTGATTAGAACATATAGGCACTAGTAAACGCCGTCGTACTCCCGCCAGCCCCCACCGCCATCATGGGTGGGCACGTACACAAGGTGGGCTATGGTCTCAATACTTGTCCTTGGTCCTAGGCCTACGACTTTTCACAAAAAAATGCCACATATTAAATCGCATTTCAGTGGCTTTGGGGGCAAAATGAGGGTCAATGGCTTCAGGGGCTGTACGGTGGCTGGCTCCAGCACAGAGCGCTACCGAGATCTTGGAGGGAAGTCACCAGTCCCCTGGGTTCGATTTCCACGGAACTAGCTTAGTGTGTCGGACTATCTTAATTTTTCTTTTTTTTTTTAAATTCGTGATTGAGGATTGTGAATTTTTAAATGTAATGTGACCAGCTTTTCCGCCAGCTCGACAACCTAGCTCCTTGAGGTGGTCCTCGTCCTCGTTTGCTTGGCTCGCTGACCGCTGCCTTCCACCAAAGACAAGCAGTCTACAACCAAAGCACAAATACTCACTGCAAATAGTGAAGAGGCCAGGGGGCTGGAAGTCCCCGCGGCGATGGAGCAAGAGGTCCTGAGTCGCAGTCCCTACAGCTGGGATAGAGACTTCGTTCTCCGTTACAGCTTTCGGTGCTGAAACTCTCCATTCTAAACAGCCCTAACATATAAAGACAATGGGCGTGCACAGAAGCACGTTTGGCCTACAGACCTCACGGCTGTTTTCCATCCTCCTCTTCGTCGCCGTATTACCCGTGGCGCTCCATGCGGACAGAACGTTACGCAAGCCGCATAGAGCTGAACTCAAGCATACGCTTACTCCGGATGTATATGAAATTACCAATGGAAACCGAGAGGCCACTACTAGCGAGGCACTCGCCAGCGGACTCGGATTCGTGGAAATCTTTAAGAAACTATTTGGAGGGAAGCAGGAGGAGCAGGAAGAAGCACCGACCACTTCAGAGCAGCATAGGAGTGCTTGGAAGGAAGAAGAAAGACACGCCGAGTTTGCTTTCTGCTCAGACGTTGGATTCAGAGGACTTCACCCAGAAGAAGGAGGCGAGGAAGCGTGAGCCTATGTTGAGCAGAAGCTTACCTGCTCCGCATGTAGCACTGCTTGATAGTTTAGTACTAATTCGCGGGAATTTAAGAGAAAGTACATCCCAAAGGAGCTTGACATCTCGTATTTTACTGCTGCTAACTGCTATCCCAGGGCATGCTGGAGTCGATGTGGTCGTGTTTGTGAAGGGGCGATGTTTCTTGCTGAGGACGGTAAGCTTTTAGCAACATCTCCGACGCAAACCATCATATTTTTGATGAAATTTTCTTCGAACCTTTTAGACAGGTGGAGCTTCCTTATTCGCTTGTTTCTAAACTTTGTGGAGATTCGCTCTTGATATCACTCTTGGGTTGCGGTCACTTGTTAACTTTAGTGAGCTTTATTTTGGTGCAGCACTGCCGGAGTGGCGACTTGTTCCCGTCGCAACAAGAACAAAGCCGTGCAAAACCCTTGCTAAAAAATCTGCAGTTCAGGTAAATACTCAAATTTGGTGGAGATTCATATGAAAGGTTTTGTATCAACTTGGGACCTACTTTCAAAATTTTTTCGGCAACGAATCGAAAATGCTCAGCTACACTGGTGTTTGGCTCTTTTTAGTGATTGCTTCACGCACACGGGCCTTACAAGTTTTTCTGTGCTCGTTTTCAGGTCCTGTGCAAGGCGATTAAAAAGCCGACGCATTATGACATCAGCAGTGCGGTGAAGCAGGAAACTACATTCGATGCAGAAGCACAGCAGCAAGAACAAATGCAGCAGCTGCAAAGGCAGCAAATGCTGTTTCAGCAGCAGCCTACTCTGACGCCTGGTTTGGCAGCACCTGCCGCCGGTCGCCTAGCAGAAGAGGCGTATGTAGTACCTGAGACCTTTGCAGCTGCGGCATACGGCCGGCAAAGGAGCGGGATGCCTCATTGGGCACTTTCCCTTATCTTTATTGGTGTAGCGTTGATATGTGCCCTTGTCTTCTGCTGTTGCATGTGTTTTTGTCGACGCAAGTAGTTTTAGACTTCTTTTCAAAGATAAAGCTGACAAGTTTGAGCGAGCATGTGCTCTCTGTGTCGCTAAATAGACCCAGCGGTCACGTTGGTGTTCGGTGAAACTGCGCACTGTACTGCTTGTAGTGCGTTCTTGCATACTCAAGCGTGACTTGTGAAATCCTTTGACACACCAAAGGCATGCTTGCCCTTACCTTTCACAGGGTACAAAGGCTATTGCCGCTTTTTTTTATCTTTTTTGGACTCTCTCCTGAGAAGGCCTCGAGGCATGTCACTGCCTGCCCAAACTGAAAGCGCGCTAGATTATAGAAGACGTTTTCACTGTTCTTTGCGCCTAGAGAACAACCTTTATATTTTCCAAGGATAAGCATCCTTGCTTGAGTGGCCCGCTGAAAGCAACTGCACATGTTGGCTCACATTCCTGTGTCGTAGCTCAGCCAGCCATGCGTGGTGACCCACCCACCCTACATTCTAGAAGCAAAATAGCTATACTTCTGCACTGTTTAAAGGAGTTGCAAAGGCTCAACTAGGGCTATGTTTGATCATTTTTCGTCGTGAAGAAAGAGGACGGCTGTGGGGCCGTCATGGCCGCTGGCCCTTCGATCTCCTCGATGTCTTGGAGCTGCCTTCTATTTGGCACACTCAGAGAACCTCAACTACTAATAATAAAACTTTTTGTGCTCATTGGAAAAGTGCTTATGGAAGGAGCTGGGTCGATCTAAGCTGGCTGCCGCTTTGCAGTTCGTGTACAGCGAGGTCGCCCTTCATGGTTAGTAGGCAGATCTCTGCTAGACGGAAAAATGATCAGTGCAGAGCGCCAAGACCACAGTGAATACAACAATTCATTGTAGATTTTGAGGCTACAAGGGTGAATTTCAGGTGAGGTTGTGACGGCATTGGTAACGTTTGAGTGACTCCGCCCGCCTCAACTGAAGAGGCTCTCACATGGTTGCAGGCGGGTTAACACTACTGCGTTTTCGCGGGGCAATTCCACATGGTCAAGCATCTCTATCTCGGATATTGAGATACACTTTTATTTATACTTAGCGCCATATTGCATATCCCTTGCTTCTTGCCCTTCTCCCACTGGAACCTCACGCCGTCGGCTGCGTAGCTCGCCAACTCGCCACCGGCCACTGAAGAGTCAAAGGAAACGCCCACACAAACCTTGTGATATTGCCTCTTTTCAGTAATTGAAGTCATTTTACGGGCTGTGGAGTCGTGTAGCGCAGACAAGGCGGGCACGATGGCCTATCAGGAGGCCGCGCCTCAAGGTTTAACGGAAAGCGAGGCCACTGGCAAAGAGACTCAGCCGTTGCTCCAAAGAAAAGGCAGAGTCTCAACTACATACAGACAGTGTTGCTGCTGCTCTCTTGGAACAACTGTCACAATCTGGGCTGTTTTCCTCCTGGCTATCTCAACCTACGTTCTCTTCGATCGCAATGTTTCTGGCGCCGCATTCACCGCAGGTGGGGTCGTGGGCATTATAACAGCAAGCCTGTTGCTCTCTGCAATCGGGAAAAGGAATGCATTCCCTGCATTCGTGGCAGTTTACACCCAGATTTCGCTAAACATAATATGGGTAATGCAACTGGGTCTCACCATCTACTTGTACTGGAAAGTCCAGCAAAACGCTCCAGACAAGACAACCTACACAGTCGCTACAGCTGGATGGAGACAACATGATAGATCAAGATGGTTCCCTGGCGCGAGCTTCTTAATCATAGATTTGCCACTGAGCGTCGTTCTATGCGCTCGAATTGCATTGCTAGGGCTCCTTCTGGTTCTTTCTCACGCTAACCTCAGGGTTTTGTGGAGTTTCTACCGCGTACTGCAAGCTGGCGGGACGACATTTGAGTTTAAAACTGCGGAAGAAATAGAGGAACAGGCCCTTCAAGCCCAGCTCCCTGCTCTCCCGTCTGCATCGCCAACGCCCCGGCACTGGGATCCTCTGGCGCAGGGAGCATCGCGTTCCTCAAGCTACATCAACCCTTGAAGAACACAGAAGGCATGCCAACATCCTGATGGTGGCGCACAAAGGGTACCGCTTAAAATGATTGTTTCGAAGACAAAAGAACTGAAAACGAGAAGGCAAATGGATGAAGAAGTGCCTGGCTTCCAGCTCGGCCTTCGTCCGTTCAACAACACCGCGTCAGAAGGGGACACAGTCCCCAAATATTTGGTTTTACATTCAGTAAATATGTCTGCAGCTGCTCCTTTGCTGCTACCTTTAATGGAGGGGAGCAACTTTATGGCTTCGGCGGAATCATCAACGTAGCCGTTCTGGGCCTTGAAAAAAGCGTAGCCTGGCAGTGTATCAGGTGCACTTGCATCTCACTGGATATAGTCTTGTTGGGCGAAGTATGGCTCGATATGCTGAAACTACGGATACCACCTAACGTGAAACACCTAAAGTCGCTAACCACCATACAGTGTCTTGTGACGATTTTTTCCCATGAGGAAAACAGTTGTGTCCATTCGCTGAATCACTGAATGGCTTCAGGCTCCCAAGACAAAATGCATCCACGCTTTGAGTGGCGCAGTTTTGCAATGACTGCGAGCTTGTCAGTCAAGCTTGCCAGTGCCGGCGGCAAAAAAAGAATTTTGATAGTTTCCAACGAAGATCCTCCACACAAAATTGTACGGCTTTAAAGCCATCCTGAATTCACCGCGCCCACAGTATATGGGCTTCAAACTGCTTGTAGGCTTAGCTCTTATCAACAAGCCTCCACAGGGGGCCATGTCGGCCACCGGAATGTCCCCTGTATCAAAGCATCTCGCGAGAGCTGCAAAGCAAAGCTTCGCTGCAAAAGCACAACTCAAAGGACACCAAAAATCGCTAAAATGTGCATACGGCATCTGCGTTTTTGATTCGCCAGTTTAAGTGATGTCCTCCAATTCATTTGGTGTCGCTCGCCACATTAGCTGTCTTACAAGCCCATCATTTCCACAGTACGCATCTGCAAAAGGAAAATGCAACACAAAAGTCGCTTACTGCCCTCAACGCGTAGGTGGTCAGCTCGATTAGTTCGGAAGACTCCCGCTTCGACTCCGCAGCCTCAAAAACCGTCCTAAACGAGATGATAAACAGCAAACACCCAATTCCCTGCCCCTCAAGCTTCAAGAATCAGAAATTCAACGAAAAAAGCTCTTATGGCACAATATTCCAGCTTCACATACACCCAAAGACGATGCGCCAGTTGCCCTGCGGGAAAACCCTTCTCATCTTCAAATGCTTCATCCAAGGAGACACAAAAACCCAGAGAGGTGAACTGCTGCTCGCGAAGTATAGCTGGAACTCTGAACTCGCTCACCTGAAAAAACAGAATGACGGATGCACAAGTCGAGCTCACTGAAAAGAGGCACACTAACGCGAAATGAGTGCACAGTAGAATGAACACACGTACGCGCGTGAACGGATACTACCGGCACTGAAAGCAGGGACAAAGTGCACTGGTCTCGTGAACAACGTATGCTGCACGACCACGACAGCGTAAATGGATATGGCTTATCCCTGCTTTCATATCTCATAGCTGCGTCAGGACGTGCATCGTGCTCATGGCTTGCCCCTTCTTGAATTAAGAGATTCGTCAAGAAGTCCCAAAGGGCATCCCATAATTTTATCTTCAACGTCTCCAGACCCTGTCCACAGGCATGGCTCCCATCAACCGCAAAGACTTATTAATGTTTAATCGCGACTTTGCGCTACCCACGCATCTCCGTGTGTGACTGTCGGGATGTAAGATATTACAGGTATATGTAAAACAGTCACTGCAGGAAAGCAGAACACGACTTACTGATTTCTGAAGAGCACAGTGAAGAGACCATAGATGCAATAGCAAGAAATAGATGCGACCGTTGAAGTCCTCCTTCCCTATCTGGAAATCTGCAACAAGCAGTTCAACAGCGCCATTTCAACTGTCAGCGGCGAAAGCGGAGCTAACGATTGACTCAATCACACGTGCGTGAGGGAGAATGGTTCAAACTGAAGTGCTTACTGTTAGGCTTACGCTTTGCAGTCGAGTTCGTGTCTTCATAGCACGGAATGATTGTGCGGAATAGCCGCCTACCATCCTCTTCAAGGCCCCTAGGAGAAAAAATGTAACTGAAGACCCAACTCAGAACCACAGAGATTGTGTTTTTTTAGGAAAAGCTAGCTGCAAAACATGCTGCACCAACAGGTGGCAGACACGCAAGAAAAGCAGAATCTCGAGCGAAACACGATCTAACCTTCCGAACTGTCGCAATCGCTGAAGCGAAGAGAGATTTTGTTCTTCTCCTTCCCTTTGAGTTAGCATGCATTCAGCCACTTCCTCCGCAGTCATCGTGCTCCGAGAAGATGAAACTATCTGAACACAAGTAATTAGCATTGTGAAGGATCTGACAAAAAGGCGCTGTCGCACCACGAAGCAGCGAAGATATATAACGCGGCGTGGCCTATCCCACCCGCTCATGAAGAACTTTTAGGCGCATTTCCTCCTCTGGGGACAAACAAAAATCGATGAAGCGATCTCTGGTCT
The DNA here is from genome assembly GCF_000499385.1 of Eimeria necatrix. Classification (NCBI taxonomy): domain Eukaryota; phylum Apicomplexa; class Conoidasida; order Eucoccidiorida; family Eimeriidae; genus Eimeria; species Eimeria necatrix. Next base: position 52,633 of record NW_013655239.1, read on the forward strand.
GCAGCAGCGGACGGAACACACGTTCTGCATATCGATGTCAGAGGCAATTGAAGGCCACTTCCTACATAATTACCATATCATCCTGAAGGTTACTAGCCAAACAATATTCCAGTTCTCGAGACGAACACCCAACAGTTCTACCCGCATCTCAGCCAGAAACGGACAGTCTGCCAGATGAACTGACGACCTGGAGCGGTGGGATCCACACTAATACCCGAGGTACTGCCGCTCAAAGGAGCATTGTTTGTTCTGGGTTCCCCGTTACTGCAGAGGCTCCTGTATCTTAAGAAACGATCGCCTCCACCGCTGTGGAACCCTTTGAGCCGCCGTAGTTTATTACTATCAAGCCAGGATGATGGCCTAGTTTCCAAGCAAGTAACGCAGTCAATGCTTGCCGCAGCTGTGTTTGCCAAGGTCTGGGAGATGCTGCGAAGACCACGAATCGAACTCCCAACGCACTCGCGGTTGCTTCGTCCCAAGTGGCCCGAGGAGACGCGGCTCGTGGGCCAGCAACCAAATTTATGTAAAGCAAAGTTCCATGTCATCCTCATAGTGAATAAACTTGTCCGACGAAGGCGCACCCTCAAGGGTAGCGTGTCCACAGGTAGCTTCCCTTAACGTTTTGTATCGTACTCTGCTAGCCACCTCAGACCTGACGGAATGAAACATGACCGCCCAAGGTGAAGATTAATAATTCCGATGCGCCTGTTGCAGATGGAACATTTTTTGGGGATCAGCAGTGCCCGATAGATAAGCACGCTCAAGTCCACCCCTTCAACGACGTCAACCCACGCATTTCCCTCTAAGTGAAATTTCGCCACGGTAAAAGCGTTGCCAAGGTTACTATGGTGTTGGAAATGGGAAAGGCTCGAATCCTTGCTCATATTTCTTTTTTTATACTCATGTGGGACATGTGCCTGCGGAAGCATGCACATTGGCAGCCCCTCATGTGGGCAAACGACAACCAGAATTGTTGAGCACGGAAAGTACAGTTGGACTTTTTCTATTGTGGTAGAAGGAAAAACTGTTGGAAGGAAAATCTGGCAGACGAGCACTGGGCAGCCCTAAGAGGGAGCTACGTGACAACAGATCACCACAGTGGTGTAGTCCAAAGGCATTTAAAAGAGAGGTCTGCTGATGAACACGGTGAAGCCCAGTAAGAAAGGCATTCGCAACAGACCGCATTAAGCATTTCGTGCTCATTGCTCCTCTGTGAAAGTGTCGCGGACATGGCAGACTACTGACGAGAAGGGGTTCTTCACCACATCCTAAAGCACCTGCTAAGGTCCTCTACTGACGTTCAGCTGCATGGGACTGTAGGCACCTCCTTTGTTGCTTGACCATTGGGGGCAGATGCAGCCACCCATTGGGAGCTCTTCACTGCAGGCACCTCCTGCTCGGGACCCTGTAACGAAGCTGCAAATCCTCTTGGGGAACTTGCTCAAACACTTTACGGCAAGCCTATCCCCACCAGGTTTCAAGGTAGTCTCTTCTGACTGAGTTACGTGGAAATCTGTCTGCATTATCCCCACAGTAAATCTTTTTGTGTTGTGGCCTGCGTTTGCAACCAGGACGTGGTGGTACATTTGTCGGAAATGGCACCGCCACGGTCAGTCAGTGGCTCGGTGGATGTCAGCGAATCTTCGGAGACGTCTGCAACCTCCAATGTCGTTATTAGAACCGCAATGACTGAGGAACAGCTTAATGAGTTCATTTTGAGCTGCTCGAAGGGTGTCGGCACTCTCGTGCACACCATAGAAGAAGAAATAGAAAAACTCCCAGAAGGCGTTCAGTCACAAGTAAGGGAAAGAAGACCTGGCGAGTGTCTAGGCGTTTATTTCATGTATACCTGTGGAGTGGCAGGTCTCTCCTGACCGTGAAAGCGTGCCAGAACACTGCAGCGGCTTCTGTAAACATAGCCTCCTGTTCTTCACTGTCGCAGGACGAAATTGAGAGCCAGATAAGGTACTTGGAGGAAGAAAACGAAGCTGCCGCAGCGGAATTGAAACAGCTCGTAGCAGCTGTACGCAGTGTGCGGGAAGCACTGAGGACAGCGTACAGGGAAGCCGCGACGGACGGCACTCGCATCACAATAGACTAAACCCTATGCAGAAATCAAATGTGCAGGACATGCATGAAAGTCTTTATAGTGGTTGTAAGCGTCAGCGGGGTTAGACTGCTTGAAACACTATATGCACAAATGCGTCAAATGCGTAACACCGCGAATGCAATCATCCGCGCTTTGGTGTACGCTGGTTTTCAAACGCTCTAGTTTTTATGTTCTACCTTGACAGGGAATTTGGCATATAGATTTTCAGGCTGCGTTGCTTCTGGCTATTTGCACGTTGTGAGGTTCGGGACGGTCCATGCTGCCGTATCTGGTTAGACCCTGCACCGAAGCAGATGTATGCTGCTGTACTAAGCGCAGAATTTGGCTCAGTCTTTGAAACCAGAATAAAGCTCTTAAGAGGCACACAAAGGCGAAGTTCTACCACCCTTCAAGCCATCCTGGTGCCAACAGTCGCGACTGTTGCTGCATTCCTCCCCCACAATCGGAGTAGGAAGCACTGCACTTCCGTTCTTCCTTTAATGCTTGGCTTTGTGCTGCTCCCGGGAGGCCTTCTGTTCCTCTTTTACTACTGCAGCTTAGGTGAGGTCGGCAAGCCGTTTTCCACTCTTCACTCTGAAGCACTTCTGTACGCTTTCCATCGTGGGCCGCAGCCTGCCCAAAATTTTGCGGCTGCAGCACGAAGGAAATTCTGTCTCCATAACGCCGCATTGTCCATCGCTTCCTCGATGCTGCCAGCCCCACTGTGACTCTATGCTCATCTGCTTGGACTTGGCGGCTGCTCCCGCCTTCCGTGCTCGGCAATGAAGTCCCATCCACGCCACCGAAGGCCGGCTGAACTAAGTCTTCCTCAACGCAGTCAGGTTTATCAATTCGTATATCCTCTCCTGTTTCTCGCACGTCCCACATGGTCATCTCAGTCGATGCAGCGCGCGGGGGCGGATGCCGCACTGGAGGTAGCTCAAAGGTGTGCCTTCCTAAGTAACCTTGGGTGAAATCACTGAGAAGTCGCTGCGCCGCAGCGCCCTCATTGGAGTGGTGTCTTTGTTCCGCTAGCTGAAGAGGCAGCAGCAAAGCAAGTGGAAGAAGCTTGTGGCTAGAGCATTTATCAGGTCAAAACGAAGCATGCGGGCTTTCTACTCATGTACCTTCCTTGCTTCCTACCCCCGCTACTCACCGTCAGCAGAAGTTGTACCCCCTTGTTCATGTCATGCTTTACGGACAGCGGATCAATTTTGTAGCGAGTCATTACCCTGTCAAAGTCAGTAGCTCCCGGTAGTAAATCTTCCATGCGAAAGAACGCGGCCCCAAGGGCTACCGCTGCTTCTTCTATAGTAAAAAGGCAACTGTGTGGCATCATGTGGAAAGCCCCGAGTAAGGCAAGTTCATCAGGAGAAGGAGGTGGATGATTGAAATCAAAGAAAATGCTCAAATCGAGCTGTCGCTGCCGCGAAGCTGTGCCAAGCCGTCGCTGCAGTTGCCACTGCTGTGATAAAGTTAGCCGCTTCTTCCTGCTATTCTTACCAGGGTAGACAGGAATAAACCCGGGAGTGTCTACAACGTCGAAAAGCCGAGACATGTCGCCTTGCCGCGCCAGTGTGACCGGCTGCCTATGAACCTGCGAACCGCCCACAAGAAGCCAGCCTGTCTTGCTCTCTTACTCCGTAGCCTATCGCGTCTCGCAAATCAAAGCTCAGTGTAATTGGCTTTAGCGTTCTAAAAAAAACGAAGCACTTGAGTGCCTTACATTGACAGACTGCGTCGTGCCTGGCCAGCGGTAGCTGCGCGCCACCTTTCTCCCCACCAGACTGTTTGCGATCTTGCTTTTCCCTACGTTCGGAAGCCCAACGATAAGAATGCGTAAGGGCTTCTTCTGCTGGAGAATAGTTCGTGCAGAGAGCTTTTTTCCACAGCGTCCTGCTTCATCTGCTGTGTTTTTTAGGGATGCAGCCACTTGCGCAGCTTTGGCAGTCTCAGCGGATGAGTCTATCCCTTCTGCTGCTGCAGCCGCGAAGGCCTGTTTACACAGTGAGCGGAATGCTTCCAGTTCTCTCTTGTACCGACAGTGCCGCCTCACCAGACTACGCAAAAGCCGCTGCAGCCGCACGACGGCCGCGGGCTGCCGCGCGTCAACAAATAAATAGGGCAGCCGTGGTGCCAACGGGCAAGCCTCGGATACCAAACGGAATAGTGCTGTGGCGTAAAAATACAAAGAAATGCGCAGCATCCAAAGCCAAAGTGATGGGAGTCTTTGTTGGCTAATGAGATTCCGTGGTTTCGAGCCGCACGCTAATGAATCTCCGTGCTAGATGCATCAGTGCAATCGAAAAGCGTAGTAATTAGCAACAGGAGTCACACGCTTACCGGGATGCTTTAATTTTTTCCGAGCTCTTGTGAGCTCACTGTGAAGCTCCAAAGCCGCTGCTTCCCGACTTTCGCGCCGAAAGTGCCGCTGCCAGCGGCGTGTTGCGGTTGGGCTCGCCTGTGCAAAGGAAAAAGCATGCAGCAAGTTGAGCAACAGACGACTTTCCACTGCCCGGAATCAATGTCCAGCAGCGCACTGGCAAGAACTTGGACGCTGATAATTTTGTAATTCCTTGCCGTTGTGCGCTCAACTGCTTATCCACACAAGATTGATGCCACTCCACTTTTCGCATTCTCAACCACAGAAGATTGATGCCACTCCACTTTTCGCATTCTTTCTGCATAAACCATGACTCATCGCAAATCTTCATCACCATAAAGATTAAGGGTTAGCTTGAAAAGGTAGCGAAAAAGGGAAACAAATATGCCCCACTTGGTCTGCGTGTGTTAGGACAACAACCTTGGGCTTTGGCAGATGCAATACACGCAAGTTGCATCTGGAGAGTAAAGGAAGGCGAGCGTCTCGAACTTCAACTATGGCGTCGCACCGACTGGCGGCCTGCATTAGTGGGACAAGTGATGCCCTTGCAAAGGAGGGGAACCTGCGATGGGAAGACAAGTAGTGCCCAGAGAGAAAGGTAAGAAGATATAAGGGAAGAAAGTTCACAGACATATGCAGAAGTAATACGAACGCACCACTGTGTTCTCCATCGTCGTACTGGCGCTTCATTCACAAGCGGGTCTTTGAGCTCCAGTGAACGCCGCAGAAATGCTTCCTCTTCCGCGTTCCACTTCTCTGCTGCTTCCGCTGCAGCTGCTTTTGCTGGAGGTAACAACCCGCGTTTTCTATTTCTTCGGCTAGCACAAAGGAAGCGAATATTTCTCCTCCGGATACGAAGGAGCCGCTCTGTCGAAAATTCAGCAGCAGTTGCCACGCGGATGAGTGGTGAGGGTTCTCGTTTGTGGAGCTCCTCTGCATGCTGCGTTCGTGAAGAGGTAGAGGCAAAGCACGATGCTCCATTCTTTGCTTCCACAACACAATCATGATGGTGTAAGCCTCCCCCGCGTGCCAGCAATTCACTGGAGGCCTTGTGGCAGTTATCTAGAAAGCAGTCAAATCGTGCTGGGGGCCACAGATCCTGGGTTGGCCCTGTGCGGATTGATGGAGCCTGCAAACTGTGAACGAGGAAGGCAAGGAAGTGAGACTTCCCAAGTAGCCCCATGCTACGGACAAGCCCGTTTGCCAAGACCGGGAAGGGGGACGAGGCCTTCGCCCACGTTATGTCAAGAAGGGCTTGTGCAGGATGAAGATATTCCAGAGGACCAAAAATTACAAGCAAGCGATGCAGCAAATGAGACTGCGACGCCCAAAAGAAAGATCTTGCGCTGCAGGGAGGGATCGTTATAACGCGAACTGAGGCAACAGGGCATCATCATGAAATGCCTGCTCCTCTTTGAAAGGTACGGGAAACTGAAACAGAAAAATTAATCAAGTGTAATAAGTAAGGCAAGCCCAGTCTTAGATAGACTTCAGGAAGTACTACTGGCCTGTTCTGTTGAGGTCTTTGTGTCTGAAGAACAGTGCAGCAAGCTAGGCTTCATTGAATTGAAGGGCTGCAGCTGAGAGTTGAGCCACTCATAACAGCAAGATTTCGTTTTTGCTCTTAATCTGTTGTTGTCATTGATGTGTAGGAGACTTCGACAGCGGTGCGCAACCTGATCGTAGGCGAAGTAACGCCGCGTTCTGCCCACTGTAGCAGATGCGCAGCTGGTGGAAGACACCCTTCCGAGTGTACAATTCGCAATTTGTGTTATGTTGTCCTACGCTGCCTTCAGAACTGCCTGCGGCTTTTCCCATCGTGACTAAGTGGAGAAGCTACACTGCGTGGGACGACTCACCTACCAATTGTGAGTGCGTCTGTTTTCACGGATGTGGCTTACGTCAACCAAAAGCTGTGTAACTAAATATACTAGGGCCACGTAACTGCCTGTATTCCTGCAAAGAAGTCATGTAGTGCAGGAAGCTGGCCCGTCGTAACTGGTAGTCTGCCGAGCCATCTATCCGCCCGAGCCCTTCAAAGCTACTAACATTTCCAGCCACAGCCCCGTTTAGGAGAGTCTTTTTTCTTTACAAATCATAGGCGCCGTAGATTCTTCCAGAGAGTGCCCAGTGAGGAGCGGTGCTCGAGCCCCAGCTCGCCTGGGAAGGGAATTGCGCGAACTGGCATTTCGAGTTCAGTGACAGACAAATTACGAGTGAAAGCTCCGAATAACATCACGGAGTACTCATCTGTGTGTAGCACTCTAAAGGAATCTCTTCCTAATTGTGAAGAAGTGTGGGGACTCCTCCAGGACTGAATAAAAGGTACTCAGTAAAACTTTCGTTCGAATACTCTCATTCCCATTCCATGCAGGCGTGCACACCAGTGTATTTGGCCTTAGGAGAAAATAAAGTAAGAAGACAATAGCAGAGGCATCTCCGCAGTAGTCCATTTGAAGCACCTGCGCCACATATGCAGTGCGCCACTTCACATAGCACAGGTCTACTCATCTCTACGTGCACGTCGACGATGTACTGGGTGCTTACAATCCAAACCTCCTAAAACAAGGAAGGGTCTACCCGTCAAATCGCAAGGTCTACGGCTCAGTTACACTTCGCGAAACGTGATGCCTGAACACCGGGCAGCCTGTATGTGCCCCCTTATTATCCCCCTTACATTCGTGGCGATGCAGTGCAGCACAAATTCAAAGAAAAACTATCCACGACTTTCGGGCACCTCCAACAGGTACAAAGAGGATGTGCATCTTGATGACAGCTCAAAGGGCATGCTTCTCGTGACATGGAAGCTTCAATACCTCCCTCCACTGCCGGTTATCTTCACAAAGCACAGGCGGCACTTGCAACTGCCTACCCTGTGGAAGAAGATCAATTAGGCTGCTGCAATAAAAAATATGCCAGGTATGGCTCCTGCCAAATCCACGCCTCCCTTATCACTCAAGGGCATGGTAATATGAGCGTAGATGTGAACTGGTCGGCACAGTTGAGGGTGATATCCTTCAACAAACAGATAATGCTTCTCGTCCGTATGCGTTAAAAGCTTGAAGTGTTCTCTGCGTTCTCTATTCTAACATTCTCCGTACGTGTTATGCGCTGAAACCCTCAAATTCGGCCTTCCGCGGAAGTGTCACAGTGTTCATGGAAAACGTTCTCCTCATCTGATGGAAGGCTGCCGCATTTGAGTTCCATGAGACTGCTGGCAGAGGAGCTACCAGCGAGGGACGGAGGCGGCGTTTCTGTTGGCGGGAGAAGCATCTGCCGTATGTACTCAGTGTCATCCAGGTCCCTAGCATCCCAAGGAGGGAGACCTGTCTCTCCAGCGCCATGCATATTTGGGTGCGCGAAAGATACGACGAACTCTGAGTCGTTTTCATAGACGCAGAGATCGGCACCAGCAGTCTGCTCAGCCGCAAAATGTACCTTCCGCCTACGGAGTTCCGGCGCCAGGCTGGCTTGGGGAACAGAAGGCAGTGTGTTTCTTTGGCACACATCACCAGATTTCTCTTCTTCCCTCTGCAAAAATTCAGCCCGCTGAAGCTCCAGCCACCACGCGGGCTGTGCTTCCTCTAAGGAGGGTTCCTGAAAATTGTAAGCAACCACCGACAGAGGGCTGTGAGCCAACTGAATAGCACTTAAAGAGCTGCCCAGATATTACTACCGCATGCTTTAGAGAAGTACGGGAATCCTTTTCGACTCACCACACAAACCCCTAGCCATCTGACAAACGTAAATGGGTCCATTACAATGGGAAACCGAGCGCTTCTTCGAGGAGTTGGCTAGAGCAGTAGCGTTGAGCTACCACAGCTGCTCAAGAAGCATGGAGCTGCCCACCGTGTACACTTAGAACGAGTGACTACTGGTGTCGTATAGAATCAAGCAACGGCCACTCTGCTAGGCCCCTTCAATGTGCTTATATAACCAAACGGTGGTCACTCCACATCTGGGAAGCAGACGCCGTGGAAGGCGGGGTGAGCATGAGCCAGTCGGTAGGTCAGGGCCTGTTTGCCTTCGGTAGTATGTATAGTACTGCGTTCGTCGTAATTCAGAGGCACAGCTCCTTGAGGAACGCAGTCGACACACCGGCCCCGTAGTGTCCCTTGAACTTCTTCACGAAAATATTCCGGGCAGCAAGACTACATCCCCATGTGTGGCCTGCATATGTTCCTGTGTGCATCTGAAGAATGGTAGGAGGGTGGAAGCGTAGTAAACAGGCATGACGTGCATGCAACCGGATGCAGTTTCGTTTGCTGCGCCCACTACGTTCTTGAAGCTGGTGTAGAAAATACTATGCCGGGCCAAGGACCGGCGTACGCTGCCAGCAGCGTCTTGTTAGCTGCCAGCTGATTGACTGCATTCCACAGTAATGCGTCACACTGTGAACCGGGATGCTATTGGCACGAATTGGAAGTCGTCGGAGAAATGCAACTCGCTCTCCGCCGGAACCGTTCCTTCAGTGGTTCGACACTTGTAGAATAAATGGGAATTCTTTCAGAATGCCTCGACTTCCTGCTCCCCAGATGCCAGAAGCCGACGCAACGAACGCGTGAAGCAACTGGTCTCGGTCGACCAATGCGTGGGGAGCGCTGCCAACGCTACAGCATGCTCCTAAGACTAATGAAATTTGCTAAATAATTGCATGTTTGTATTACTGAAAGGACTGGGTATAATTTGCTGTGTAGATACCAATAGTTGTACCCGTCTTCGGTTTGTTGAGCCGTTGAGTATCATGAGTGCAGCACAGCTTGACTCGCTTTGGGGAACACGGCTACCTTTGGTCTTCCTGTAAGTGTGAAAAGTGGTTTCAGTGCGTTGTAACACCAGAAGAGCAGAGGGGAACGAAAGTGAATTTGGGCTTTACGCCTTCAGTATCCTTTGCACACTAGAACGCCACCGCGAGTTTACGTGAGATGCAAACGCCATTCGCTCATCACAAAATAATTGGGGAGGGGCACGCATCTTTGTATACATCTTACCATCATGAAGTTAAAGCCTTCGTGGCTTTTCACCATAAATCGTGATTTATGGTGGAAGACCCTCATCGTTATTTAGGTCGACTTAGTGCATCAAAGTTGGACTTCTTACAAATCGTGCTCGAAACCAAGAAACAGACTTCGATAGACAGCCTTAAAGAATAATTTCTATTCAGAGGCTTGTGTTTCTCACGTATGGTGACGCTTTGCCGCAGCGGCCTCAGCGCATTTACATACATCATCTGGCTGCGCAGGGAGCTCCCGCGCATTACAAGTATGGTTCTTGAGTTGATCCATGTGATGCCCAAGCTTCCTTAACAAACAGAAAAAGTTCTTATCGGTCATATGCGTGTGAAGCCACGGCTGCAGAGGGGGCACAAACAGGAAACCTGGAAATCTTTCAGTCAGAGCAACTTAAAAACAAAGTGAAGGAGTTGCAGGAGTTCCATAGAAGATGGGAGCATAAGACTGCACTCCTAGTCTACTGGGGAGGAAGCATAGCTTCGAACCAGATATATGTCGTTCGACAAATGGCCGCGAGCGTGGGGCACCCGCAGGGAAAGTTGGTTAAGTACGGCTTGACAAAATGTATATTTGACGCACTGACAACCCTTAAAGCAAAAGGATACAATCGGCATGAGGCTAATTCTAGGTGACCCGTTTCGCCGATGTGGGGATAAACTGAAGGCGTTGGGGCCGCGAGCAGGCCACAAGCTGGTTGTGTGCCCCATGAGCTCCAAAGTATCACACTGCATGCATCTCGGGAACGCCGTAGACATAGGCAACAAGGCGCTTGTGAATTAGCTGCTTGAAAATGGACTCTGTATCCTCTCCAGAAATACGCCAGCGAAGCAGAGCACATTCTAGCTGTAGGGAGAAACGATGTGTCAAGCCTCAAACAAGCCTGAAACAATTACGCAAGGCAAGTGCGAAAGCTGGGCCAGCAGAGCAGTTTTCGTGGGAGGAGGCTGCGCAACCCCTAGCCTGCAACCTAGGAGCAGTGCATGCCCATACAGAGAGGTGGTTCACGGAGCTAAGCAACATAATGGATGTTGAGGGAGTGAACAAAGGCAATAACGAAAGAACAGAGCAGACTGTGGGCAGTGAGAGTCAAGATTCGAGAGGGGCAATCATTTGTTATGAATGCACAAAGAGCAAAGGAACGTTCCATCAGGAGGGAAGACCACTAGACTCGGCGAGTTGTGTAAGGGGCGTGTTAAAGGAAAATCATGCTACGGACTAGGTACTCGCTGCTGCTTTTGCTGCTGATGACGGAATATATAAGGGGATCGCTTCCAAAATGTCGATGCTGATGAGGTTGCTACCAGGGGCAGCAAACCTTAAAATCAGAAGCGCCAGCAGAGGCTGCTGGTGCTGCTGTGGGGACGAGCGCTTCTTCTGGCGCTGTCGCAGCTATAGAGGACCCTTCTGCTGCTCCTGCTCTTGTTCCTGCTCCTGCTCTCGCAGCAGCTTCTGATGCTGCAGTGGCTTCTTTTGCTGCGCTTGGAGAATGCCACTACGATGGTGGGTGTAGACAGCAGCAGCAGCAGCAGCAGCAGAAGCAAATGTAGCAAGGCCGAGGTCGTTTGACTGCAAACCGATGTAGCTGAGGCACTTTGCTGTTGCTGCTACGTCAGCAATGAAAGCATAGATAAAAAGCAGCAGCGAATTCGTGCCGCAGAGGTCATTGCTCCCTGTGTCTAGCTTTCTGAGATGCCCGTGCACCTCAGTGCGCTGCACCTCGTCTTCCTGCTGCTGCTGCAGCTGCTGCTGCTCTCCCTGCTGCTCCTGATGCTGCTACTGTTCGTGGCGCCGATCGCTGGCATTGTCGTCCCCATCGCTGTCTCTATTGCGCTGCTGGCGCTCTCTATGCTGCTCGTCCTGCTGCTCCTGCTGCCTTCCTCATGGCATCCCTTGGACGGAATCACGTGGGATCGAAAGGTCCCCATTGGATTCAGTCAAGGTGCAATTTAACTAAACTGTAGGCTATTTGGTTCATTACAGGCGCAACATATGAGAAAATCCCGCTAGCGAGCTCCGGGAAGTGCTATGCAGCGGGTTTAAGAGGGCTTCGTCAACGTGAAGTTGCTGTCGAAGCCAGTGAAGCATTCTACGATACTGGCGCGTCTCTGTTGGCTGAAGAGCCGCCATAGCTATGGCTGTGGCGACTCCGCAGAACGTGTGTTCACCGTGGCAACGGCCACGAGTTGTGTACTGGCTGCTGAGTGGCTCCACGAACGTTGCGACTAAGTGTTCTTCGGCTGGCTTCCTGGCTTCCTGGAGGAACCTGTTCCCTACCTTCCTGTTTTAAGATTTGGCCGGCCTCCACGGCACACGGAAGCCTTGTGACTCCAATATGGTAAGCTGAAAAGCCATGCGAACGGCAACTGGTGCTGTCTACCTGGTTGCGGACTAATGAACCTGCAGTAGGACCCTCTGCAGACTTGCTGGTGAGGCAGCTGTATATGCCGCGCCGGATATAGCTCGAGCTAAGAACCGAAACAGGAATAGGGCTCGATGCAGGATCCCCCCAGAAGAAGCATTAGGCCTGCTGGTCAGGCAAGCGTCAGGTTAGACTCCAAAAGCGGCTACAAGTGTCTTATGCCCATACCCTGAGCGATGCCTCACACACGCGGCAGCAGAGGTAAAAACTGGAGATGAAGGAGCTAATTTTGGAGAGGCACACGAACTCACACAGTCCCACTAACCACCTGAACGGAGTTAATGCTTCAATGTATCCTCCAGAACTGAGAATATGGGCCACCTTACATCTTCCTTTGGAGCGAAGGAGGTAGCTTTTTTGTCCCCGCTTGTGGTGCAAAACGGCCCAACCGCACAATTGTTCAGCTTCGCTGCTCTCGTAGTCGTTAAGTACACCGAAGACGACTACATATTAACGCAGCCTGGCACCACGCAAGAGTAAAGCTTGTTGGGTGACTGGCTGCACAGAGTGGAGAAAGACAACCGTAACATAGGCGATCGAAAGAAAAGGATGAGGCCGCATTGTTATAACAAATTCACTCCCCGTTGGACTGTCGGCAAAGCTAGCCAATAACTATCATGTCGTAGTGCTGCATTTCAAGCTTCTTCGAAGTCCGTCATTCGCCGTGAATATAAGGAACACTAAATATCCGTTCATTCTGTCTGCCACGCATCTACGGGATTCATGTGGCCAAGACGCGGCCTGTGATGAAACTGCTTTGTACTGAGAACTGAGTTCACTGTTTTGAGGTTGGACCTCTTGCGATCAAGAAAGCTCCAGTGGCCTTTGGGCTCTCCATCAACACTTACGCCCAACCGTATCTAGGTCAAAGCTGTTTGTTTACATGTGAACGATGCTGTTAATTGCAAATCATGGCCCACTGACCATCTGCAGCGCCCTCCTGAGGTACATCAGCTCTATCTCAATCTCACCAGTTGCAAGTTTGCCAACCAGGTGCCCATCTGCTTCCGTTTAACTGTGACCGCAGAGGGTACATAGCCTTCCAGTACAAATAATAAATAAGGTCATCCGTGCGTCGTACAGACACTAGTTTCAAGTTGGAACTTCTCTCTATGTTGCTTCCGTCAGGGCTACTCGATAGCGGACAAGAAGAGGAGACGGCAATTGACAGCTTTGTTTCGTAGCAATCCCTCTGACAGAGGACGCAAAAGAACGGCAAAGATGTTGAACGTAGTACGGAATCAGCGACCCCCAGTTTGTCCCATTGGGGCGGCACTTCTCCTGCCTCTGTCGCGTGCCGCTGACCCAGTTGGCTGAAAAGCTCGAACTATACTTAAAAAAAACATCCTAGGATGCAGAATTCATATTTTTAAAGCTTAAAAACAATGACAGTGGCAATGTAGTCAATTCCTACCCAACATTTCTGTGAGCTGCCTTAGCATTCGCCGCTTGGACGTCACGCAGAGCAACTTCGTCAATTCCTATTCAACACTTCTCTAGGCTGCGCTAAAGCTCCCAGCGTCCAGGCTACGGCTGATATATGAATTAGCTAAGCGTAGAACTCAAGAGGCTGCTGCACAGCTCGGGCGTTTTGCCATGAATCGAGGGCGCAAAGTCTCAGTGTGTTTGTTAGTCGGTACTCAGTAGATGTGCAGCGCATCCTACTGGCCGGGAATGTCACTGTTCCTTTCTCTCAGAGCCACCTGTGACCGGTACTTGATGGCTCCAGCGGAGAAGCATGACACATCTAAAAGCGAATCTAGAACAGTGAGTCCTAATGTAGGTAGGTTGCCCACCCGCGTTGAGGACACAGTGAAGCCTGCACGTTGCCCGCCAATCACTTCAGTGGTGGAAAGGTTGCCTTGTACTGCAGTGATAAGGAGCCGAACAAAGGTCTCGGCACTTTGGTCTCAGTGTTTTCTCCCTTCCTCCGAAACTTGGCATCATTCCTACTTGCGGAAGGTGGAGTGGAGTTGCCGCATTGGCACAACCATTCTAGAGCCCTACTGGCATTTTCTAAAACAGCGTATGCTTTGGACACTGGAGTTGCAGTGCACTTTGCATTCCAGGAGATCCTCCACCACTATTTCGAGAACTCCGGAGTTCCCATTCCCTTTCATCCGAGTGGCCAGCCGGGGCATTCCGCGACTACTTTAATTTCTATATATTAGAAAAACAGATAATATCGTATTTGTCGAGCACTACGCAACGCACGCACTCCCAGGAGTACTTTTGTAGGCAGTACCAGTTGGCGTGCCTCTTTGGCCGCCTCTCAGAATGCGCGCGTCAGGTTCGCACGCTCCAAAACGATTCCTTCACTGCTAAATGTTTTGGCGTTCATATGCAACCGTTGTTCATTTCCTCAAATGCAATCGCCGTCACTATATCGTTAGTTGCAGACTCAAACTCACTCCGGCTACGAACATCCAACACACAGAGCCCATGTACGGAATCGGCAGCACTACAGCGCCACGAATAAATTCATCCAGATCACACGAGTGGCCCCAAATTAAGCTGAATAGATTTATTTTCTCTCTTATGTTGCGAAAATTGAAGTTGATCGCTCTGAAGAAGGCTGGCTTACACGCTAGTATGACGAGTTGATTGACGGACTGTAACGGAACACCGAAGTAAACCGTACGCAACACCGCTACACAGGTATGCTGGAGCCCCCAAATTCACTTTCTTTCACAGCGCCTTCCAGAACAGTAAAGAAATCAGTATTCATGACCCCTCTACTTACTGGTTACCGTAGGAAAACGTTGTTTTGAGCCATCACAGTTCGTTACTCACCAGTCTGCCGTCTCAGTCGCCAGGTGCGATAGACATTTGCCGTTCCATTTTGCTGCATAGCACACTACAAAGTGCAATCAGGTGCATTAAAAAGTAACACTTATTTTCCATTCTATGTGTAGGAACAAGAATGGTGAAAGCTGTTAAGAATGTCATCAAGCCAGCTGGAAGCGCAGCAGTACGGTGTGCTCGGCTGACAGCAGCACACCAGCCCCTCTGGCCCGCACAGCGGCGGTTCCGCAGGTACACCTTCCCCCTTCATCTATCTGCATTTTTCGCAACGAAAGTGGCCCCATTTTACGACGGTTTTGCTGATCATCATTTGCACATCTGCGTTCCCCTGGGCACTAGTGCTGCAGGTTCGTCAAGTATGGCACTTCTGCAACCACACGCTCATAGTTTTCGTTGATGCTGCTCTGACACTTCCACCCCGTGTGCGTTTTGCAGAGTAGGCCACTTAGAGCGGATGATGTGACTCGAGGGAGTCTTTGTAGTAGGAAATATTTTTACTCAGTTTAAGTTCGTCTGGAGATTTGTCAGTGCAGTTGGCTGGGTCCGTCGTTCTGTGCTCCGTAGTGTCAGTCTGGTGTGCGTGCTTTGTGCGACCTTTCAGGTAATTGTCGACGTCTCTTGGGTGCTTTCACCAGCTATCTCCTTAATTTTTTCATTTCGTGCGAAAATGGCGGACGAAGAGGTCCAAGCTCTCGTCGTGGACAACGGGTCCGGAAATGTGAAGGCCGGAGTTGCAGGTGATGATGCGCCTCGCGCAGTGTTCCCATCGATTGTTGGCCGCCCAAAGAATCCCGGCATCATGGTTGGGATGGAGGAGAAGGATTGCTATGTCGGCGATGAGGCGCAGAGCAAGCGAGGTATCCTGTCTTTGAAGTACCCCATCGAGCACGGGATCGTCACGAATTGGGATGATATGGAGAAGATCTGGCACCACACTTTCTACAACGAGTTGCGTGTTGCACCAGAAGAGCACCCGGTTCTTCTTACAGAGGCCCCTCTAAACCCGAAGGCAAATCGTGAACGAATGACTCAAATTATGTTCGAGACGTTCAACGTCCCTGCGATGTACGTCGCCATCCAGGCCGTGCTTTCGCTGTATTCTTCGGGTCGTACTACTGGTATTGTTCTGGATTCGGGGGACGGTGTGTCCCACACTGTTCCAATCTACGAAGGTTATGCACTGCCGCACGCAATGATGCGGTTGGACCTTGCCGGTCGTGACCTGACAGAGTACATGATGACAATCCTTCACGAGCGTGGATATGGCTTCACCACCACCGCCGAGAAAGAAATTGTGCGCGACATTAAGGAGAAGCTCTGCTACATCGCGCTCGACTTCGACGAGGAGATGAAGGTTCGGCACCCGGACAGTTTGTTGCTGTTGGAAATTTGTTGCGAGTAGACCTCTAGTGCTCAGTTCTGTTCATGTAGCATCCATCCTATGAGTTTCCTGATGGCAACGTAATCACTGTTGGCAGTGAGCGTTTCCGCTGCCATGACGGCTCTCATTCTGAGCTTTTGTTGTTTCACGTGAATGTTTCGTGCCTTTTTTGTGTCCGCAGAATGCCGAAGACTCGAGTGACATCGAAAAGTCCTACGAATTGCCTGATGGCAACATAATCACTGTTGGCAATGAGCGTTTCCGCTGCCCTGAGGCTCTCTTCCAGCCTTCATTCTTGGGCAAGGAGGCATCGGGTATCCATCGTACCACGTTCGATTCCATCATGAAGTGCGATGTGGACATCAGGAAAGACCTCTACGGCAATGTTGTTCTCTCTGGCGGCACAACCATGTACGAAGGCATTGGCGAGCGCCTTACCAGGGAGCTCACGTCTCTGGCTCCGTCTACGATGAAGATCAAGGTTGTTGCGCCTCCTGAGCGCAAGTACAGTGTCTGGATTGGAGGATCTATTCTGTCTTCGTTATCGACTTTCCAGCAGATGTGGATCACAAAGGAAGAATATGATGAGTCTGGACCGAGCATCGTTCACCGCAAGTGCTTCTAAGTGTGCAGCAGAGTAGTTCATGACTTGCGAAACGGCCTCTCGATTGATAATACGCTTTGCCGCAACGTGAAGTAGGCGTTATTGTGTGCTTCCTGTCGCTGAGCTCCTGCATCGAGCGGCAAGGGGTTCGACCGAGCGCAAATTCTGTGGAATAGCTGGACAAAAGCATCTGCGACGAGTGGGGGGCAGGCGCAGCTAGCTGTTGCTCCCGACATCAGTCATGAAAATGCGTTTCAGGCTAAGCAAGTAGCTGCCCGCCTGGTGGGAAGATGAGGCTAGGGAATGCTATGTTTGCCCCTCACTTGGCGGTATTGCAGTGTAGTCCGTGCATTGTGAACCCAGAGAAATGTGCTCCGCGTGACGCAGCGAGGCACAGGGGAACAGCAAGAGGGGCCGTTACTGCTCAGCGTGCTGGACCCCCTTGTTCCTTCAAACCTTACTTATGAGGGCTTACGCATCGCACCTGATGGATCGGGATAGCATGCTCGTTTCACTGTGCAGTAATAGGTGTGATAGTAGTGTAGTAGGCAGGATGTAGGGACTTTGCAGTCGGTTGACATGGGTGGTGCCCATTGTTCGATAGTGAGTGCTTGTTGAGGACGAGACTGGGTTGCAAAGCAACAGGTTACTGTAGGTTTATGTAGATGAGACTGAGCTCTGCTCAGTGTTCGGTAGTGTTTGTCGAGCACGAGACTAGGTTGCAAAGCAACAGGTTACTGTAGGCTTACGCAGTGTATTTTATGGGAGGACGGCAAGTTGTGAGGCAGAGCAGGTGCGCGGAAGTCTGCGACAAGCAGTTCAATGGAACTACTTGAGATTGATGGAGCAGAAAGATTAAGAAGGGGCGGAGTGTCCGCTGTTCTATGGGCAGAAGCAGCGAGGCTTGCAGGGGCATTAAATGGATGTTTTTCAGAAGTTCTGGGAGATCATCAGTAGTGGGGTAGGCCTACCGCACCGTCTGGTCGGCCTATTAGTTAATGCAGACATAGGCGATTCTTCGGTGGTGCGTAACAGGGTCAGTCATGGATTGGGTGTATGCCGCTCCATTTGTAGCTAGGAGAGCCTCTGGTACCCTCAGGTATCTTTCTAAGTTCGCATTGTTTCCTCAACGACTACTTTATTAGGTCATTTTCACCGTGAAAGTATGTTCACCTTGGAGAGAGAAAATTTGAGAGAGCTCTGAGTTGTTGGAACAGCCCAAGTAGCTGACTCTCATGGGATACTACTAAAGCCAAACGGCGCGTTATAGCGCTCATCTGCAGGAATTGATCTTTAAAAAAATGATCTTTTAAGGTTCATGCCATACTTATTGAGTTCGCTAGGTGTCAACTTGTCGAACACATTCTTGAGGTGTTGCGTATCTGGGCGCTCCCAGGGATTCCATGTGAAGCAACTGTCCAGCGTTGTGCGAACGCTTGGATGAAACCAGGCAGGAACGGTAGGTTTGCGACGATTGTACAAGAGCGCGTGTATTACTCCTACGCATCCACAGGAATCAGTATTGCTAATCGTCGTGGCTGCTGCAAGGTCTGGTTGCAAAGCTGCATACATTTGCTGGAATGAATTTCACTTACCCTCGTTAGAGTGTATGTCTTCGTAGGGTATCGGACCCCCCAGTATTTCAATTAGGCAGCATGCAAGCCCCCAAATATCAAGCTTCTCATCCACGTAGTTGCCTTCCACGAAGCATTCAGGAGCCATATAGCGGGGAGACCCTCCGTTGTCCTCCAATTTAAGCTTTCCGTGCTGCTCTAATGACCGTGTCTTGCCAAAGTCGCAAAGCCGAATGTTGTACTGCACACATAAGTTGAACACCACAGAGAAACCAAGGGCGAAATTCAGTCACCGAGCTGTGCTCACCATCCATCCTGGAAGAATAGCCAACCAATAGCACCCAAGTGAAACAAAAACCAGCGAATATTCATGGCAACAAGTTATGAATTCTGGCGAGTTGTGTTGGTAAAAGATGAAAAGGAGGCTACGAAGAAATTGAGCGCTTGGTGCGAATCCTGCTTACATCTTGGTCGACGACAAGGTTAGCTGTCTTAAGATCTCTGTGGACAAGGCGCTTCTCCGTGTGCAAAAAATGCACTGCTTCTATGAGCTGCCTACACATTTTTAGTCGAATACCGGCAGGAATATTCGCTTTATTCTCGTACAAAATATCAAATATGTTCCCACCATCTAAATATTCAGTAACCAGACCTACAAAATTCTGATCGATACAAACTCCAAAATACCGAACAATGTAAGGGTGTTGAATCATGCGGTAGGAGTTGATCTCTCGTGCAACCGATCTCATTGCTTCCAGTGTCATTTTGCCATGTGCTTGCTTAATAGCCACTACCTCACCCTTCCAGAGGGCCTTGTACACCGTCCCAAAGCTCCCCTGGCTAATGCACGACGTCAGCGCGAAATCAACGCTGTTGATCATCTCTTCTTCAGGGAGATTGAACACAAAATACCGATAGCCCATTGACTCAACAACACGAGCGGATGCGTGGTCCGGATGGCGGGTTTTGGCCGCCCATGCAAATGGGGTGCAGGAAATGAGTCCCTTCATATTTCCATTCCCCGAAACCGGAATCATGTGAGTATACGACCCCT
The DNA here is from genome assembly GCF_000499385.1 of Eimeria necatrix. Taxonomy (NCBI): domain Eukaryota; phylum Apicomplexa; class Conoidasida; order Eucoccidiorida; family Eimeriidae; genus Eimeria; species Eimeria necatrix. The sequence continues at coordinate 71,954 of NW_013655239.1, forward strand.
CTGCGGCAACCTTGCTAAGTGCGTGACGGGGCAGATCAGGGGGTGGGCTTGTTGCGTCGTCCCGACGCCTATATGTTATTCGACAAACGCGACGGCTCGAAGACCTTGACTGCCGTGGCTGTGCTGGGCTGTTCGGCTCCATTTCACGACAGCCGGGGCGCTGCTGGTCGGCCTGTTTGGGCCACACAGTCATAACACGCATTCCGACAGTAGCAGCAGCATGGGAAGACATCTTACTTGCTGCTGGAGATGCAGCCAGCTTTGCAGCTGCCTCAGTTCGAAAGACTTTCTCCTGTGGCACAAAGGTCTCAACCTCAGAATCGGACGCCGATGGCGATGGCTCAGCTGTGCATTGAGAAGCTGATGTTTCTCTGTCGCTCGTCGAGGCTCGGCATCCCTCGCTTTTCTGATAACGGTTATACAAGCTGCGAAGATCCACTGCACCCATAAGCTGTAATGCTGGGTTGACGGAGGCGCGGCAGTTTTCAGAGATGCTGCTGTCGGAGGAGGGGTCAAAGCTAATTGCCCCCTCGGCATTTCGGCTCTTAACCCTTTTCAATATCTTCTCCTTTGCAGCTACAATATGATCAAGCTGCATTCTGTCAAAAAAGGAGCTGAATAACACAGGGGGCTCAATACGCCGGACTGGAGGAACAGTGCCACTATCAACCCCTGTTGTCTCCAGGGCGCACGAGCCACCACTGAAATTGTAACTGTGGGGAAAAACTGGTGGTCTTTGAGGTAAAGATATCTGCTTGATTATGTGCGTACGGCATGCCCTCCTGACATCTTTGGGAGTGACCAATGAGACAACACTGGATCGGGAGGACATGTAAGAGTCGTATGCACAGCGAACTCCTCCCCCTTGAGACAACGGAGCCCCTGCACCCCTCCAAACCCGTGGAGCGCCTTCCTGAAGGACGTAAGACGGTGTCACTGCATCTGGGCTCGGGGGATGGGGTGTGTTGTGAGGTGGTGGCTCTTGCTTGAACTCGTACCAGGGCAACCCACACGGCATTGAATGGCCTGCTCTGAGCCGAATACATCTGTCGGAGGTGGATGCTGATCCTGAAGACCTTGTATCGCTTTGGTCACTTACAGGAAAGCCTGCAGGTGAGTATGTGCGTCCCCATATTGGTGAATCGATGCACCGATTCTGAGTAGCCACCATCGTAGGCCTGCTCGTCATGGTAGAGACCACTACAATGGAGTAGGAAGAGAAAAGTTAAAAGTCCGTGAGAAGCTTGTAGTGATACATGAAAACAGTTGGAAGAATCACTGTTCGAGATGTCGCTGCTACCGCTACCGAGAGCACGAACTTCCACGGGAAGGCGGACGAGAGGCTTGCAGCCTGAGTTATGGAAAATGCAGTGGCCTCCGTACAGGCAAAATGAGTTACGAATGGTGGAGAGTGAAAATTCCGATGCTTTGCGGTGGCGCCGCACCAGCAGAACACCATGAAGATGCGCTCGTATTGAAGAGAGAAAATGGACCTCACGTGCAGCCGTGTAACACCCCAGTAAGCTATAACTGTTGTTTCTGGGTAGAAGTCTTTTCGTCTAATGATCAATAATTCAACTCGCCGCCATCGTTCTTACACCGAGCTGCTTGGCGAGTAGGTGTTTCATCAGCTGTCTTCGTGGCCGCTGCCGAGCGCGGAACACAGGTCGGCCACGACTAGGACAAAGATTGGCTTTTCTACCAGCCTAGCCAACGTCAGATACAAAACACCTTATTTTTGTGAGAACAGCCTGCTTACATTGACTTTTCCTGGGCAAATGATACCAACAGGGTCATAGACACCACGGCTGCTCATAGCTAGCGACCACTCACCACAATCGACAGTGCAGTGCACCGCATGCCCACACAACCCCGAACGAGGAAGCAAAACTGTATTGTAGAGCCTAAATGAAAACAGACTAGAAATAGTTCATGGGTTGAAGGATGACACAACCGAATTTAGCTGGATTTTGCTGTCGTCGCGTTGAATAGGACGGGATCGGTACGGTGCATTACAAAAGGCTTCGGCCGTAGATGAACATTAGGCAAAAACAGGAGCAAACTACTGCTTTTGTAATCATGGCGATAATATAAACAGACTATTGATTTTATAATCATCCTGAAGTACATTGGAAATGGCAGAGTACTGGAATGCTCCATCAAGAATGTTTTGACCCCAGAAGGCGTATTCCTAAGGACTTTGTTGAGATCAACCAACAGGGTACACACTTGTTACCCTCACATTCTATGCAATCAATGATAAGTATAAGAAATGCATTAGCACAGTAACTTTATATCAAGAGGCCACCCAGCAACCTTCAATTCAGGGTGACCGGTAACTGACAAGCCATTTTTCTCGGTGCAAAGCTTCTCTACTATGAAATACTCGTTGCTTTCCCCACATAAACTGTAGCCTTGCAACTGATTGCTTATCGCCTCACTTCAGGGCCATCTGAGTAAACAGATGCCACAATATCGTAACTTCAAAGACCATCTTGGATGTGCTGCATTGTGCTTTAACACGCATTTGTTGAGTGAGCAGCAGAAACGAAAGGCACTCTACTGCAGTTTCTTACATCCGCATACATCCGCAGCAGCTGCCAGAAATAAGTCCTTCACAGAGCCTTAGCATGAACTTGGCTGGAATGACGTCCAAGGAAGAACAACCAAGCCAAGTCAAGCATCACCATATTTAAGAGAAAATATAACCAACCATCCCAATAGTACGTGCTCCGACTTGTGTCCTTACTTTTGTGTATATATATATATATATCAATCAGCGTGATACGTGAAGGTAGCTGCGGTAGCAATGGCGGAAACGAACGGCCGACTAAATGTCCAGCACCCTCCATAGCCAAGCTGCGGATGTGCTGATTCAGCAAGTCTTATTAGGTGCGAAGAGACTGAAATACATTCCATAAAGCGCACACCACTGGATTACCTAAAGGTCATCTCGTAGCATGCGTCGAAATATGTGAAGAGAGCGGACGCCTCAGTACGACTGTACTAGAACCAACGGCATACACAAGCATTCTGCTAGCCCATACCATAGGTACAATGTCTACCCTTCAGGCAGGACCCTAGCGTTGTAGTGTAACCTACTGTAGGTCGCCGACAGACATGAAAGGTAAACTATATCTGCTGCTCTCAATTATTTGGACAAATGGACACTGAACTAAATCTATGTGCGTGAGAACGGCAATGGCGTTTCCGTGGTAAGCCACACATTCAGAGTCATTCTGAGCACTTGAAGGTGTAGCATTCCTGCTGCGCTAAGAAAGCCGGCTAATGAAGTCAGTTAAATCAACTCTTTGTCAGTAAGAGACTGCAAAAGTTTGGCGAAGCGCCTGTAGCGCCTCATACAAATAGTGTCCGCCTCCACTGGAATAGTATACGGAAATCAGTAAACAAAGGATTACTTGAAGGCGGATTACCTAAAGGTCAAAAAGTCCCTTATATACTTATTTATATATATATATATATAGATTCGACAGCAAACATTAGCTGAGGGCGTTGAAACCCCAGTTTTGTATACTCAACAATAGCAGACCGTTGACGCTATCCCCTTTGTTGTCATTTCATCTCTGCTCGTGACTTTTGTTTCCTCTTTAGCTAAGTGTGCCTAGACGAAGTAACTTTTTCTTCTTTCGTTACCACGTAACAAAAGGCGTTAGACGCTACGAGGCAACCTCTGAGGTTACTTCCGTTGGTATACCTCCCCCTTGGCCATATTGTCACTTCTACTATTACTGACCACTTACCCCATTTTAATAGTTGCTTTTAGCGCACTGCTATGTGTATACCGCACCAATCATCTGTAAACGGTGATATGCATGAGGCTAGGAAACGAGGTGATCCCGCTTCCAGAAACACTAAAAGCAAGAGCAACAGCCTTAGCACCTGCTGCATCAGGATGATCACTGTCCGCATAAGCAGCAACAGCTGCTGCTGATTCTTGCGCTAATAAGAAAGCTTCACAACCGAGCGTATGTCACAGGCACGCTTCAGAGCCCTACCCTTTGACAAATTCTCTTGCTAACGTCCACCTTGGGCCGTTCATTTCGGTTTGCTAGTACATGACAAACCCATTTTCGCTCTCCATTCTAGACTCCAGCAGCTACCATCCCTTGACCCCCCATTACTTTGTGTCTTGAAGGCAAGCCACTGCTTGTTCTTCTTTTGTCTTTTTTCCTGTTGTCATTTCCAGCTTTATTAAGTTCGTCTGCTTTCTATTCCTTTCACGTGCCCAAGTGTTATCCCCGCCAGAACCTCATCATGTTTGTTCCGCTTAGAGCTTCTCTTGTTACTGTTGCATTCGCTGCAGCTATTCATGTTGCACCTGCCTCTTCTGCTGCAGCTGTTACGGCAGTGGGGTCTGAATCCGCTCCTGTTGCAGCTCTTGCAGCTGCTCCTGCCCGCGCCACTGGTGACTCCTTTCTGACTAACTGAGCCGCTTTCGTTTATGGATACATGCTCATAGTCTTCGTCTCCCCTATTAAGTGAATTGCGCGCGCATTCACTGCTGTTTACCCCAGCTAACTTTCTGTTTTGTTCAGACGCATTTGGGGTCGTTGTGCCTTTCTTCGTTCTTTGTTTTCCCGTTTTTTTCTATAGTGTATCATTTTTATCACGATTAAGATTGTTAGTACCATATTTAATTAGCTTTCCGAGCCTGGGCTGCAGGAAGAGCCGCGATTATGTAACTGAGTTGCTTCTAACTATGCTTAGCCTTTGCAATACTGTATCCTACATCCTTTGAATGTTCTTCTTCCGTGCCATTTTAGCGCTGCGCACCACAGCAACAGCGCAATATCCAGGAGGAAGGCTAACAAAGTGCAACACTATATCCAATGACAGCAAACTTTCATAGGTGATGCTCATAATACTAAAGAGTTTAGGCGTAACATGCAAACTCTTTTCGGTATCGATGCGTCAAACGTAGGCGTCGAAAATCTGGATTAATGCGGGCTACTTGTATGCATCTTCGTATGCTTTAGCGAACTAGCCATTAGGCAACTTTTACGATGCGTGAAAATCGAGTCAACCTTTAGGTGTTTTGGGTGTTTCGGCTTTTCGCTATTGTGGGAATTCAATGCGTGAAGGGTCAAATTCATGAGGCTCCAAAAATTCTGTAGATGTGGACCATGTCTTAAGAAGGAATATCCCATCTGTGATCATTCAAAGCTCTCCAGGCTTCACTTGTATCCCAGCGCTGACGCTGTGGTCACCCTCAGCACTACAGATTAACGCGGAGTTCTAACTCCACAATGGCGTTTCCGGTTCTCAGAAGGTCCTCATCCTAGAGCAGATGTTATCTCTCGAAAGTATTGTATGGCAGCTATGGACCTGAAGAACTCGCTGATTGTTTCTTTCAGAATGCATTTTGTTGTGTTGGAGAAGCGATCTTTAGAAATGATGTAGGAATGTGCAAAATGTAGAACGGAGAGGGGAGAAGCGTTGAATAGGCTGTACTTTTGTGCAATTTTTTACACTTCGTCCCAGGCCAGCATCAGAAAATCAGGGAACTCATAAATATTACTTTACTCATGTTGTTTAAAAAATCACGGAAACTTGGAAGCCTGCACCAGCTTTCAAAACACCTGACTAAATATCAGAATATATCTCCGCTGAATGGACTGGGAAACAGTAGTTTTCCCTTTCTTTCATTTGAAAGACGGGAATCAGTGAAGGGATCCTGTTGGATGCCGTGGACAGCTGATTGTTTGCGATCTTTTCGTCCAGAGGGCTAGAACCTCTGCGAAAGGTACTTCCAACTGGATCTTTAATGGCAATCTTTCACATGTTCTCTAGAGAGGGTCTTCTGTGAACTTGCCAGGAACCTTTTTCTGCTCCTTCAGGTTATAAATGTCTTAGTTCCTTAATCTATCATTTGGAAGTTACTTTCTATTCAGGTCAATGACCTCTCTGTTTCCAAAGTCATCATTTCGACCTTGCCTTTTACTTTTTGAGCTTGCCAGTTCAACAGAATTTTCTCGCTACTCTGATAGATGCAGCTTAGTGGGACTTCCGAAAAATAAAGCTGCAATTTCACGCTAAGAGCAGCCGAAAATCTGTTCTACCGTTTCAAGTAGTCCAAAATATTTATTCTCACGTTGTGATTTATTGAGCGCTTTATAGGCGGTTACTTCCCCACCTTATTATGTGTTGAATTCGTCCTCAATCTTGTGAAACCAACTGCTGCCTGAAGCAATTGTTTATGCAGAGTATCCACTTGGAGTTTTTATTCCTTTGTTTTCTCTTCTGTTTGCGCTCATCAATGGAGGAAAATGGGTAGCTTCTGCCTACGGCGTAGCGTCCAGGTGTAAAACACAGTAGTTTTCTTCGTGTAGGCCCTTTAGTATGAAACTCGTCCTGAACTCCGTCAACGGCGTTCTGAGCTCTGATCTCAAATCGAATTTCTTGAAGAAGAAAAAACACGTGTCGTTCCAAGACGCCCTCTCACAGGAAGTAAGAACTTATTCTTTTTTAAACAGCGTCTCCCGCTAGAACACACCTGCAACTACTTTTATTCTCCACACAAGTGGCCTCTCTATCTCCCAGGAGGGAAAACATATGTGTAAATTAGAGGCTACGCTGGAGTGGCCAGAAATAGAAGGAAAATGAAACGCTTCGAGCTTGCAAAGTTTGATGGTGGGCTCCTTATGCGTTTGGACGCGTGTGGCAGTTTTCAAAAAGAAGCAGCTTTCCTTCAGGCTTAACCGGTGAATTTAGCAAAAGCAAGAGATTGGTTATTTCAAGTGGGTAAAAGGTACGATTGGAAGAAACTAAATGATGCGCGTGAGCAGCTTGCTCCAGTCCAAAGTCTCTGCAGCTCTGCGTTATCGTGTGTCTGCGCTCTTTCCGTCCAGTTCTGAAACTCTCTTAAACAGCAGTATTAACTGTTCCTACAGGTATCACAAGAAAATTTCTAGTGGGGCTTCTTCTACTACTCGCATTTTCCGACAGATTTTATTTACCTCTCGCACCCGTAGGCGTTGAAATCATCTCAACAATGGATACATAATCTGGCAGCATGACGTTTAACTCCTGCATAAATGCGAATACTGTGCCTGTAAATATGTGAAAACTTCGTCAAACTTTGTTTAAGGCTAGTTTCCAAGCCTGTATAGAGTCCAATTACAATGTAGTGGCTACAGTAGAATGATGCAGTATTGCCACATGTAGTGACGACGCAGCATGGCAGCCGCAAAATCACTATGTGGCGTTGATGTAGTTGCCAAGCCGAATATGCTTTGTACATCGAGAAAGCTCTACACTGCATGGGGCTTCACGTGTACGTCCGCTCTCGGCTAGTGCATGGGGGCTGGATCCTGGGTGCTTGTGAAGGGAGCGTACATTCCGTGGATGCTCTCAGCATGTTTCCTTTCGTAAATATTCTTAACGTTCAAGACAAAAATATATTTGGAAATACAGAGTAGGATGACTAAGCGCGCTAACACCACAGTGGACCTCGGCTTCCTTAAAGCTCGTGGGCTGGTAGGGGGTGTGCGGGCCACCATGGAAGCTCATTGGTGTAGTTCACATTTTGTCACTGCCCAGTTGAATTTGGTGTCTTTTTGTGCATTCAAAGTGACTTATTTACGTTTAGTCCACTACGAGCGTCGAGTTTTTCCTGAAAAGCGTCTTTAGAGCCCCCGTCCGTGGGCAGCTGCCGTTGTTCACCTAGTGGTAGTTGTGTGACAGAGTGTGAGGCTGCTTCCTAGCACAGTTTTCCGTGTGCAGATGTTGCCAAACAGCCAATACTAGTTACTAGCGGTAAATAAGTGCTGCTATTTTCTTTCGGTACTCGCGCATCAGTTTGCTGATATCCCACGGGCAGGATTGAAGTGCTGATATTTACATGGTGCTGTCTCATCAGCGTCAACTTTTCAAATACTTGCATTAGACGTAGAAAAACAATGGCATTTGAGGTAGCCTTTGGCGATGCATGTAAAGATAAGTCCAATCGCTTCTTAGCATCTTCTCGGTATGGAGCAACTTCAGCAAGCGTCGAGGCAGACGCAAGATTTCCTCGATGCAGTCTGCCCGAGGACACGTCCAAACTAAGTAATATATTATCTTCTTCTGTAAGCTGTGATATGAATATAATCCCGTTCAGCAGTCCGGAGCAGTCTCCCGCAGCAAACACAATCTTTCCTCTCCCGGCTCCCTGCACGCACTCTGATAATGCCTCACCTTTGGGTGCTGTTCCGTGGCTAATGCACCCAGCAACAGCCTCAAGATGCCACGACGAACAAAAGCAAAAATGTTCCGGTGACACCGCATCCTCGTCTAAACCCGAGGGGCCTCCCTGGCCGTCATTTCCACGGGGTATGCCTTATCCAGAGCGAAAACTTTTGCTGCCCGCCATAGCTGAGCCTTCTGTTGAAGATTGCTCAAGCGATTCTTCTGTATCTACCGCTGGCGATGCCACAGACTCCAGCAGCAACAATTGGCTCAAAAGTATTTCATCAGATTTTTCACAGGAAACGGTTTTCGACAAGGGAGTACTTCCTCCTCCAAAATGCCAAAAAGCCGTAAACCAAGCCAGCACTAGGCAAGATGGCGAGGGCCTCGACAGAGGAAGCCCGTGTCCACCATTTTGGCCATACACTAGCTGCAAAACAGCGCCAGAGGCGCCATCAACGTGGAGCCCCTCCTGCGAAGGGGCATATCCTGGTGGACTACAGATACAGTGGAGTGTTACGGAATCGTTTAGAGAGCAAATAATGTGCCGCACATCCACGAGCTCACAAAATATTTGCGAAAGCCGTAGTCTTATTGGCACCAGCTCCACTTTGGTGCATCGTGGAAATTCTATGCGTTGTGGAACCATTATGCCACCGATGGAATATCTGGATGATGCCAATGATGGGCGATCTTGGCTAGAACATTTGGAAAAGCTTCGCGGAGGTGCCCCTAAAGAAGAGTATAAGAGAGAGAGGACCCGGATAGTAGATGCTCTCATCCGGCGAGCTGCTACATACCCTAAAATATCTGGCATATATTTTGACAAGCACCAGGTACAGAGATATTACTTACGGCCTGCTGTGACTTACAAATTGCTGGTAAATTTAAGGGAAATTTATGGTCACTCAGTCTTCATCTTGATCTTGTGTACTGCATGGCATTGAACACATGGTTGCGCAGCTTCGCTGGTCTGTTGGATGGGCTCACAATGGGCGTCGAGCGGCAAAGTATTTCCCAGTTAAACTTTTCGGGATGCGTGAGGGATACGACATGGCTGTAAGCTTCAAGTCCACCAAAACCACGTCTCTGGAGGCTTCCTCGCCACTTCTAACTAATCCAGTCCAAGCTACAGAGCCGCCGCCTAGCTCTACGAGGAGTGACGATCAAGGCAGCGACCGAGCAGTAGTGGCAGGGGCTATTGGCCCCCTTGGAGGTACAAATGTGGTGCCGCTTGCTTCTGAGAGACCTATGGCAATGTCTCTCCAGCTGCAACCTGCTTTTACTGGCCCTACTAATCTGTGCGGCCAGACGTGGCAGAGTAGCACGGAAATGTGCCCTCTGTCTTGTCCAGAGAAGCCACTAGCTACGCCAGGTCTCTTACTGACAGGGAGGAGCCAAAGGGTGGCAGCTGGGAATGGAACAAGATCGCCGGACACCAATCATTGTCCAAGCAGCGTTCAGCCACAAAACTGTAGTATTAGAGCACTCCCATCGCCCTCGCAGCAAGGTCTGCACCCTACTGAAACTAATAAGATAGAACAAGGTGGCCAAATAGGTCGCGGTCATACATCAGGGCCCAGTAGTCCTATCAGAAAACCTCAGGGCATACTCTCCAATACACCGGTTTTGCAGCCAAGTCCGGCGCAGTGGCCCTTCACGACATTTCCTGACGTAGACAACTATAAAGTGTCTGGTCCTAGTAGTGCAGCCCCTGACAACAAAAGTAGGCAGGCAATGATGGCGACGCCCTTAATATCTTCAGATATTTGCTATTCGAACAGTACGGAGAAGTCTAGAGAGCAGGCTTCCGGAGTGCTAGCGCCGCCTTCACCATTCATCCCCCAGCCTGCACACAATTCTGATAGGAGCACGGAGGAGTCTCAAGCATCTTGTTGTTCCGATGGCCTAGAAATGTGCGGATTTGGGAGCAGCGCGGATGAAACCAACGCCAGTGTTTCCAGACCATCGACTGCCAGTAATACCAAGGCCTTGACCAACGAAAGTAGCGTCCGTTTCAGAGGTTATTCTTCAACTATGTCTGAGACATCATCTGCTCAAGAAAAGTATGATCCTGTTCGCCAAAGCTCTCTAGAGCCTTATACACACGCAGTAAGCCGCTTTTGCGAAATTGTAGCGCCCTTGCATCTTAGCTTTTCATTATTTTCTCTTTTGCTGCTTCCCTGTATGTTAGTAGCTCTAGACAGTTCATTGCTATTCTCTTATTTTAAGCTTTCCTTTTTACTGTACTTTTGCTACTCACGTTCCTCACAGTAAAAGGAAAAAAACATTTGCCAAAGCCGTTCTGTCAAAAGATTTCACTAATTCGTCGGCATCTGCTGAATGTTGCTTTGCTGTGATCTTGCGCATCCGGTTTCCCTAGATCTGCATCTGTTTCCCATTTCCTGCCCAGTATTTTACACCCATTCTTTCTTCGAGTGACTATTATTTTTCAGCAGGGAGCTTCTAACTGGCAGGCTAAGCAAACCCTGCAACCGGAAGAGCTAGGCTCCTCTAGAGCAACAGCTCCAACGGTTCTCCTTTCACCGGAGCTACATAGTTCTCACTCCTTGTGTGGGCCTATGCATGCTGGCAGCGTCAGCCAGAAGAAACAGTCGGCAATACTGCCTGTTGAGGACAATCGTGCAGCAATGGCTGCACGCCTTCTTAGCTTCTCAAAACCGAGTGCTGAAGAAGGCGTTTTTCTTTGGGGACGAGCCGAAAGATACGAACGTCTTCGTCTGCAGCAGGTTCATCAAATGCATCACACACCAGGCATTCACTTTGATAAGCATTCACTGAGGTGGAAGGCAACCTGGTACGACATCTCAGGACACCGAAAAGCCAAGTATTTTCCCATCGGTAAGTCTTGGCTGCGCGCGAATGTTCTGCATGCTGATTAGCTTCAGAACTGTCACTTGCTGCTGTGCTCAGCGAAGAAATGCGTTTCCTTTGTTAAAAGAATGTGTGCTAATTCTGTTACTTCAGCAAGATACGGTTTCGACCGAGCACGATTGCTTGCAATACATACTCGTCTGACAAACCACATTCCAAGAGGCTCTAGGTGCAAAGAAAGCGCCGCCTTTGAAGATGCTGCACTTCAAGTGTTGTCCCAGCCAGTTTCAGTTCCCCAATCTGAGTTGAAATCACCAAGAAGTACTGCTGCGTCTTTATTAGCACAGGACCCCAACGCTCCTGGTGCTTTGCAGCTGGAAAAGGCAGAACAAAATAAAAGCAGTCCTTCAAGTTTTCCGGAACAGTGCGACTGTGAGTCGTCGTGCACACTAGGCTTCTTTGGCCGAACAGCAGGCCAAACAGCTTTTCCCAAATTGACGCCATCATTTGTGAAGCCAATGTATTTAGAACCAGGGTTGCGCTCCTTGCAGACAGAAGTAAACCCACCTCTGTCGTTGGTGCTTCGGAGACTTCTTTTGAGAGTGATCAACCTAATACGCTCGGCGCAATCACGGACGGTGGATACGACGAGGAAAGAGATAGACGACTTTCAAAGGCAGTGAGGTTGACGAGCGACTTCATTTCCAACTTTTGCTTTTGGCCCTGAACAGTTCATAGTTTTAAGCTCGCTAGCGCCTCTAAATGGTTAGACTTTCGCATGGGCCTCCTTCCAATAATCATTCCTAGACTATTTGTAAAATCTTGCCAGCGACAAATTTGTCTACACTTGTTTTACTTCGCTACATTTGTGCAGCCTTCACGAGTGCTTATACGGCACGCATCTAGACTGACAAGAGTACCAGGCATCTGGTTCGACAAAAAGCAGCTCCGATGGGCGTGCACGTTTACTGACGTCCAGGTACAGTTAGAAAATGAATGTTTCCATGAGATAAAAAGAAAGACACGGATTGTTTTGTGCCGAAACTCTAATAAATCACTCTTTCTGCTAGGAATAAACCCGTGTATTTCAAGTGCTGTTTCTGCAGTCTGGAAAGCGGCGAGCTGAATATTTTCCAATCCGGCACTTTGGATTCCTTGGTGCTCGCCTTCTGGCTGTGAATGCGCGCAAAAGGATGGAAAGAGCTCGCTCACAAGCATCTGGTAGCGCATTTGCCACTGACAAACTGAGAAAGGAAAGCTTCGAGGCGCGTGAACCAGCACATGATATGAGTAACACTATAACGGAGGCGAGAAGCCTTAATTATCGCCTAACGCGAGATTCAGACACACCAGACCTCTGGAATACTTATGTACTTGAGACACTTCAGCAGGCAGGTTATTCAAACGAATTTTCATCGAGCTCGGGTGTTGGAGCACTGCCAATTCTACTGCCAGGATGCGTAAGCGTTTGTGCCTACCGCGCCATTTTCCATGTATGCAATGACTCCAGCTAATTCTCAGCTAGGCATTTTGGGCAACTCTCATGAAAGGTGCTGCTGTAATGTTCCCTGTCAACCAGGTTGATGTCGGCAACCATGCTTCAAATGGCATTCCTCTCGAGGAGGACTCGAAGTGCACAACCATTACAGCACAACGAGAAGACGTAAGCACACAGATAGGACTATACATGTCAACTGCTTTAGATGCAGATTTATGCGTGAAAGAAGCTCTGAGCGTAGAAGTGGGTGATGTTTCAATTTGCCGCTGCAATCTGAAAAATTTTAATGGCGTCTTCAGGAAAAGATAGTCGCCGCTCGGACAAATTCGGAGAGCATTCTTTCCATGGGACGAGCAGCCATTCGCTTTCTCCTCTGCGACTTGCGAACTCATTGCCTGAATGCGCTTGGACCTGAATTTTCCGCAAAAGACTCCACCCTTCACATGGCAATGCTGCAGAGGCATGCACTGTGGATTGAAAAAGCCCAACACTGCCAAAGCCTAGAAAAATATTTGATAATCTTTGCTGGTTGCATCAAGCGGATGAAATTACCGAGTCACCTTTGTGAGGGAGAACAAAGAAGGCTACTGAAGAGTATTGCTGCTCTAGCAGTTCCCCCTGTGAATGATTATTAAATTTTCCACTCACACACCGGTGAATACTGGTTCTGCACACACAAGCGTTTTGGTCTCAAAGTCGCCCAAATGCATGCAGATGATGCGGTGAGTCGCCGAGCGCACAGGATATCTTGGGATATCTTAGTGCACGGTGAATAGACTTTGAATACTTTTTAAGCTTTACATTGTGCCCGTATATTTGGGCTCAATACGGCAACATAATCCTGCTCAATCAGGGAAGTGTTTCGAAGCTATGCAGCTAAACCGGGAAATTTTGCTAGCATAAGCAGCAATTTTCGTTCGGCACCTTCTTCCTGTGTTACTTACTTTATCTGTAGGGTGGCACGTCAGAGTAGCATTACTTGTTTCACTTTTGCAGAGAAATGCCACCGCTTGATTATCCGAAATGCGTTGCAACGAAGCATTGGCGGACCATCTCGCCGCAGTTTCAACTCCGTCTCTGCTTCACTGACCGGGCTAGTTCCGAGTGATCCTGGGGAACCTTCGCAGAAGCTATATTTCATAGAACAAGCCTAAACTAAATTGCTCTATTTTCTAATGCCACAGGTGATATGGAAACTCAGGCTAAATTCAAGCTATCTTAACTAAAGCATAGGCTGCATGGGTGGGGTCCAGGTACCAGCAACTTCAATTAACCAGGTGGTCAGTCACTCTGTTTCTTATTCTCAGATAGTCTCCGCTAATGCCTGGAAAAATGCGCAGTTGGGTTCCATCTAAAGTATGCATGTGCAAGCTAAACTAGGGTGCCAGCTAAAGTGTGACAATAAAAACAACACTGCGAACAACGAGAGCTGAAAAGTGAAGCTGGCTGCATCGCAAAGTGGAAGGCACATTTTTATTATATGAAACGCAGGACAAAGGCGTTCGGTCAGGCTTTGACACCATGTGCTGGTACAAAACGCTCTTCAGGCCTTTAAGCAGTTGCTAGTATTTTTGCAGCTACAGAGTAGCTTATACCAAAAATTCGTGAAACTGACATATTTTTTAGATACCCCGTTCATCGCCCATTTATTGAGAAAATCGATTCCCCATAATGTGTAGAGCATTCTGCAGCAAAACCATAGCATGCCGTAATTCGACATGGAATGAAGTCAATTCACTACCGTATTCATAGGGGGAAAGGAGAGCTGACAAATACTAATCTTAACCAGAAAGCCTTACAGCGCGACGCCCGCACTGCGAAAATCGATATTATTTGCTGTTTAAGGCGCCGGAATGAATGATTTCGATGAACTCACTAAAGCGAAGAGATTGCGCCAAACCAAAGAGATTCATTCTTAACGAACCCTTGCTCATTTTTAAACTGCGCAGTGAATCAATCGAATATTTACACATTTTGAGCTTACTATCGAGTAAGTATGAGAGATGAAAGCGTATTTTGAGCCTTCGGAGAGACATGAACAACACGAATCCGCATGTGCCGGTCCAAGCAGGTGCACGCGGAGCTCTCTATAAAGCCTATTCTATCCCAACAGACTTCAGGATGTGCAGTCATGAACTTACTCCAGCCCAAACGTACGTGCGGGCAGGATTGATAAGATGCGACACGTTGGCCAGCGCGGGCATCCCAACATAACAGCCTCACGAAATGACAGACCCCACAAACTCTAAACATCATTTCACGGCACTTGACGCCAAGTTCCCTGCCATCGTTGACCTTCTGACACGTGCATATGAAGAGCTCGCTAATTCTTGCCTCAGCTCGAAATAGGAGCAGCTTGAACGTTCCTCCTAGCTTCCATTGTCTCCCTTATGCCGCCCTCTTTTTCGCGTTCTTTCCCTCCCTCTTTTTCACTGACATGCATGGATCCTTCTACGTGGATGGAAACCTTGTTCTCACTCTCGTCCTTCGCTACTGGGATGTAGCCATAGCAACCCCGATTTGAAGTAGGTATACCGACACATGTCGCCAAATTCCTTTATTCTCGTATCTCGTCACGTAGTGCAGAACACACGCATCTCGTTACAGCTTTCAGGAAGCTAAAAGCAACGAATGCAAATACGAGCACTTTTGCCTCTTTCCGATTAAAAGAGGTTGGTGCTTTTTCTGCATTGGCGTGGGTTCGCCGAACGCAGGCGTTAGCACTTGTTTGCTTTGTGTGCCGGTACCAAACCTCCGACTTTGGTTGCAGGCAAGGAAGAAAGCAAAAAAACAGCAGTCCTTGTCACGGAAGGGATGACAATTTTCATAACAATACGTGTAATTGAGCGGATCGCTTTTCGGCGCTTTTTGTCTTGAATCATTCCAGAGTAGCCCTCAGTAGTAACTTATGGCATGATACTGAACAGGAGGTGGCAGCAATTTGCAGCAATTCCTGCTTTGCATAATTACTACATGAAGAGTCCCACTTTTCCCTGTTTCCGCAAACTTACCCATCCTAGCTGCTGTCTATGTCCTAAAAGCAGTGGCTTTTGTGACTCTTCGCATTCGTGAATGAGAAACCCATGATAATGGACCCTACAAGGAGCTCGCGGGATGCCGTCATAGTCCATTCGCAGATATCCACTAAGGAAGCCAAGAAAAATCGTCCCTGTGACAATCAAAAGTGCAGAGCAGCTTGCCGGACGAGAACAGGCACAAACTACTGAAAAAATGGGGCGCCACTCAGCTGGGCAATGCTAGCCCTAAACAGTTCGCTGGCGCACAGCCCGTACTGCTCACTACTCAAAGCCGATGATATTCGAAGAAACCTAGGACCAGCATGAATCAGACAGTATGGTTTGAGAGAAGATTTTGAAAAAGCCGATGCCTGCCACCGGGCCAGTGACACCAGGAGCCGGTGGAGTTTGGCCTGCTACACTGCATCCACTATGCGGCAAGTGGCATCACACTCCTTACAAGGGCTTGGGGTCTCAGGACTTTTCCC
The DNA here is from genome assembly GCF_000499385.1 of Eimeria necatrix. NCBI lineage: Eukaryota > Apicomplexa > Conoidasida > Eucoccidiorida > Eimeriidae > Eimeria > Eimeria necatrix. The sequence continues at coordinate 87,979 of NW_013655239.1, forward strand.
ACACAAACCCTGAAAAGCGAAACCAAATATGTGAAGGCTCCGGTAGCCTCCTCAGCCTTTTGACGCTGGCACTACTAATCTGCAAACTACTGTCGGCACATTACAAACCCCTCCCAAAGGTACTTGCCGTCTAGCTCAGCACAACGTGCAGGCAAACAGACTACGCCAGTCCTGCAGGAAGGAGTTTAGGAAGCTTTGAGATCGGTTTCTGTCTATCTCTGAATATGATCATTCGCGGTGTCCAACGCCCTCGTAAAGGACTTTATCACTAAACAATTCAACTACTCGGCATTAGGAGGAGCAGAGTGTCAATATTGGTACTTCTCAGGAGTCAAAAATGGGGGCATAGCGTTCTGTGGTATGAAGGCGCAACAGCTGAGCGAGAAGCAACAGTGCTGTTTTCTGATAATTGGGTCGGAGTGGACAGTGTGTGGCTTATCTTTTCCTCCCCTATTACATCCTGGAATAGCCTAGAACTTGGGGAAGACACACGGGAAATGCACTGCGTATAGCCCTACCACACCATCACTTAAGAGTAACATCTGTTCGGTGCTGGAGGCCTAGACGAGACAGTTCTTCCTGCGTTTCGTGGACCTGCAATGAAGCAGAGTTGCTTCACTAGAACGCCGTTGTGAGTATGAAGCCCATTTCTCATGTGCCTCAAATTATGCAGGGATCCTCTCTATAGTTTCATCTAGTATATTTCACCTTTAGTGAGGTGCCCTGAGGCTAATTGTATTCTCCAATGTCTTTAACCTTTAGACCGGATGCACCAGCTTGCACAGCACCAACTGACAGTTGCAATCAGCTTCTCCTGAAGCAAATAATGCTTGTCTTCACGGTATAACTTCTAGAAATACCTTTGGTCACTGCATCGCTGAGGCGCCACTGGACAGTTTCTGTCTTTGTTAATGACGAGTCTTTGCGTTGTCTCTTGTCCCGCCTACGGTGGTCTTCTTCCCCATTGGCTCCAACTGACGCATGGACTCTAGATGTTGAGTACTTCAGGGGTTACTATCAAGCTTCCCCATTCCAAAGCTGAATTGGACCCAAGCCTCGCTATACTCAAGTGAGAGCTCATCTTTTTCTCGCGGCTGAGGCAGCGTTTGTTTGTGGAAACCGTACGTACGGACGATATACTGCATGTAGCCGACTCTGTTGTCGGATTGAGGTTAGTGTAAGGCTGAATGTGCTGGCAAAAGCAAACACTGCTCTTATTCGAGGTGTCGTCAGCTGCTGGCAGCAGGCAAGTGAATTCGTCAGCTTTACTGAATCCAGCAGATACTCATGCATTCGACGCACGGCTGCCAAGAGTGCCTTTGCTTAGAGTATCATTGACCAAATACGAATTTCTGTGGAGATCACCGTCAAAACTTCTGTGACACTAAATTATAGTCCATTTTAGGCTTGTAATGCTTGCTAGTGCTGAGCTTCCTGGGTGGGTGTGAATATTGTCTCTCGAAGAGCAATCTTGAACAAGAAAAATGAAGCGATTTGCCGACTATCTTTCCCGAATTTGACCAAATTGAATACACGCGGGCACCAAAAGGGCGTGCCAGTCGAGCTTCTCCAGTGCCAGCATGTTGATTGCAATAGAGGTGCAAAGTCCCGGGAAACCCTCAGACTGTGGCGCTGCACTGCTGTTGCTTCGGCCTCTTTGTCGCTACAAGAATGGCATCAGATCTTCTCAGCTACACCCATAAATTAGACAATTCTGTCCCTTGTTTTGCATTTTCTCGCATCTTCATCCTAAAGATTTGTGCTGCCGCTTTCCACTGTCCACACAAATTTCAGTATCTCCTGGCCATGCCGGCTTACCGCTGTGCTGCACGTGGCCCTTAGTGCGGTGCCTGTCGCTTCAGAGACTGTACCACTACCTTAGGAATAGCAGGGTGTGACCAGCTTTTCCCAGGTATTTTTGTTCGATTGTTGCAGCGACACAACACCAGCTATCAGCCACACGTAGGACTAACCACCCTTCGTGTCGCGCCAACGCTCCTCGACCTTCCATTCCTCAGGCTTTTGAAGACACGAGTTAGTGCGCAACAATACGATACGGCCCCAAATGGCCTTTAGGGTTATATGATTCGAAAACTTGCACATCGATACAACAACTGGAAGTAACTAGAATGTTTAGGAGTTCGGTCCTCAGTCTAACAGTCTCAATCCGCTCTGCAGCTACTCTCGGCAGTTTGGATCTGCCAAGACACTGAATTAGCAATGCAGAGCACGGCCAGGCAGTGACAGACATCCAAGGGGAGACAGATGCAGTCCCATAGTAGCCATGTCCAGCTTAGTCAACCAGTGAGGAGGTGCTCCCTACAGTGAACAGGCTGCTACAGCACCAGCCTAGTAGAAATGACAAACTGGGAGCGAAGTGCTAGAAATACATAAGCCCATCTCCACGTCTGTATCCTAGGTATCCTCCTGAGGAGTCATGGTTCTAGCAGGAACCCAGCTGAGCGTCTCACCGATTAAGAATTATAGTTTGTCTCCCCTCTGTAGGTCTCCGAGAGAAGGGTCGACAAGGGGATAGCCAGCAAACTGTTTTCTACGCAAGCTAGCTAAGAGTAAACTGATTTAGCCGCGTTGCGGAATTCACTAGCTGGTCAGCTTCTTCAAACAGGAAACTTCCAGGGGCCCCCAGAAACAAACCGTACACAACCAACGCACAAATGTTTAGCCAGCGAGTTTTCATTATGCAATGCCAGTCGCCCAACCGTAAGGAATTCTGCCTCTTGGGTTGGCATCCACTGCGACAGCACCAGCGTTTTCACATACTCGTCTCTTTTGCGCGCTGCTGGCGAGTACTCGTCAGATCTATGCCTAAATATAGACTGGACTGAATTTGTGCGATGATCGCCATGGTAAATCTCAAATATAAAGCCCTTTTACTGAAGAACAGAGTGCAGCAATGAAGATGACCGACCACGTGGCCTCACTATGTAATTGGTTAACTGGAAAACCTAGGATAGGTCTGCTGTGAATTTAGAAACTGCCAAAGTAGTCCAACAGCCTGAGAGCCTCGTTATGTCTTAAACAGCTGTCTGGAGACGTTGGTTCTGGGGCATGACGTAGCGGGATATTCTCAAGGGCGCCGGCATACTGCTCATCACGTTCCCAAAACACTTTGCCGAATAGCCTCTAAATTCAACCCCAACAGATGGAATCTCTTGCTGTTCAGCAATTGAGCTTCTGCGTGATCCCCCAGTAATTTATAACGATGGTGTATTCCCCTAATATGGTGCTAATTTGTTTTCAGCTCGTTTGAACGCCCATCTATCCAAAATTTTCTTTCTATTGTGTTTATATCTGTGTCCTTGGCCTCACTTCTCGAAAACATTATATAATAAAGCCAGTGTCTCACAAAGTATGCGCGCTGCGTGTTTTTGATATGTCTTCACAGCTCTGCTTTCGTGGTCTCCCTGGCTTTCTGGCAAGCAGCCATTATCTGCTCAGCTCGGAACAGAGGTTGCATTATGGCACTCGATCGTATGTTTTCTTCTTAGCGCTGTGAAACAAATAAAAAAGTTGTTTCGCATTTACCACAAGGATACACGAATGAGCCATCCTCAGCATGCCTAGAGTTTCGCCGGAAAACATGGGCTCAAAATAAAGCTCTATAGTGTTGGTCGAAGGCAGGCACTGAAGTTATTACTAATAGTAATATCCAGGATTCTGTCAATGCCTGCACTTCTGCTGCGTGTAAAGCATAGCCTTAGGATTCAGAGCCAAAGTGCAGTCGATGCAGCAATCAGAGCTAGTTTTGTTGTCTCCTTCCCCTACTTTTTGGCTGATTGCCCTTTCTCTGCAGTTGCGCTTTGAAGCGCTTTCAGCACTTTCGAGACTTCTGTTGAACATCCAACTAAAGTATAGAAATGTGTGGTAGTGCTTGTTAGATACAGTGACTCGAATTTCACCCAATGCTGCGATCGGCGCTGCAATTTGCTTTTCCAGTTTAACATACAATGCTGTGAAATTGACGAAAAAATATATTTCTATTCAAATGTCTGCGAACGCCATGCATGTAACGACACCTGGAACGTATTTGCTCAGTTGCAGCCAGATGGTTTTACAAGGAAGGCGCTGCCGTGTGTACTTAGTGCTGACACCCACCTCCTACCCAAAGAGATGCATGATCCCTTGTGCACTCTGTTCAGTAAGGTCACTTCTTCTTTACTGCATCTAAGCGCGTTCGCTGTTAGCTCTGAGGAGACTTGCCAGACACTTCAAAAGTGGAGTCACTTGAGCACGAACTCCTCGCCCTTGAATTCGTTTGAAAATTTCAAAAAAGCTCACATGTGGCAAAAAAAGATTCAGAAAGAAAAGCCGGGGGCAGACATAGACTGTTTTGCCCTGGGTAAGCCAATTTTGTTTGGGCGCAGGAAGAGCTCGAGTTTCTTTGATACTAATAACAAGGGACTGATTCGAAAATATAAGCATTTAGACGAGTTATGTGTTAGTGTGATTCCCTGTTCAGAGGCCGCTTGCATCTAAGCGAACGGCAGTCAAAGCAAAAGAGCACGAAATGCTGAATTTCCAGCATAATATGCATGCATCGTTTACTCTGAGAAAGTCGATGATTCATCAACTGTTGTAGAAAATCTCTCCAGTTCTCCACACGCCTTGGACTACCTTTGGTGTGGAGGAATTCTTCCTCGTCGAAAGGAAACCTCGTTTTTCAAAAAGTTTCATACGTCGAAAATTGTAAGGGAGAACGCACAATACGTAATATACTCTGTGGTTCTAGAACTTCAGAAAGGTTCGTAATTCAAAGCATCGGATGTGGACAGGTGCTCGTTCTATCTTCTTCTTGGGTACGTGCATACATTTAGAGCTTGGGAACTGTACTAGAAATCGTTTTTGGTCTGGACTGTATAATCTTTCTGCCTCCAGACTTAGTGAGATGCCGAAGCGCTTCGGGGCTGGCCTACAGCCCCGAATGCCAAGCACATGCGGAAAGCCAGTGGCACTAACATCTGCTACAAACGATATAAGTAGTGTAAAAGATCTATGGCTATTGTCATGCGTTACTCTGGGAGACACAAAACCTCTATGAGACGTAATTTTATTGGGTAAATATGTGTCTACCCGACCTGCATGATTGTCGCCAGAGCGTGGTGAGCGGATGGTCGACACTCATGAGTTCCTTCAGGGATATCCTAGTTTCGCAGAGATAGATCACTGTTTACAGTGTCATGTTTAAAATGCAAAGCTGAGTTCGCAAACACAAAACCTGCTCTGCGCTTGAGTAGGTGCGAAAAGGAATTGGCAAGGGCAGCTTAGTCAGAACAATCCCCCAAATCGGCCTAGGATTCCCCATCATTTTCACATTTATCAGAGAACAGGAGAATCTTTGGCGTGAGATCAAGCTCATCATTCTTGATTTGGCCCATAGTAGGTCGCCAACCTCATTTGCACTCGTGTGCTTTGGCGTTAACCAATAAGTTATTCCAAAGCACAAACTATGGAAAATCCAAAACGCCCACATTCACAGCATCAAATCCGGGCGCTTTTCGAAAATTTAATATATTCTTGACTCCTCAAGGGACTGTGAAGTCACCTTTGAGATTTTGACCCAAGACCCCGAAGGAAGCGAGATCCCAATGGCTCCTTGAGTAATGCATCTTCTGGCGTCCAAAGGGCACCCTCCACATCAGTTTCTCCCTGCACGTATCCTGGGCTTCAACGCATTCCATATGTTGTTCTAGTTACGTGCTGCCTTCATAGCTGCCTACCATAGAAGTTGGTTCGCATATTAATGATGATTGTAATGCCTCCGGGACCCGTTAAGATCAAAGCGTGCTGCCTGTAGATCCGCCAGCCACAAAGGTATGAGTTTGACTGAGAATGCGTCGCATACATTCCGCTGAGATATGCAATCCTTTTAGCAATAAAAATTCATAGTATGAAGTGCAGAGCTCCTACTAATAGCGTATCTAACGGTGCGCCCGAATTACCAAGGTGCCGATACATCACATGCTCAGGCAGGTAAAACTTAACAAGCTTCCTGAAAGAAACCACTCCTGGTTTTGTGCTTACAGGCCTCATTCCTGCGCATTCGACATGCTTAGCAAAACTGCAAAATCACCATAGTAGACCAGGAAAAAGAAGAGGAGGATCATTTGTGGAAAATTTGCGTTCGGCACATAACTTGTAGGTGCAGATGGTTTCGCACGGTGATGAATTTCAGCCAACTATAACAGGAAACGCTGCCGCGGAAGTTCCCTTTTAACTTTGTCCTCTATTTGCTCTTGAAGCGCGATGAGAAGCTGCAATTTTCTGGACTGCAGCAACACGTTCTCCATCAAAATCACACATTGTAGCCTACAGCTGCAGCACGGCTCTTGGGCGTCAGAGCTATGATCTCTTTTTGCGGCCCATTTCTCTCTTATGTGGCCTTCAAACAGCTCTTCTTTTCGTTGGAGAAACTTGTTTGACGGGTCTGCAGCAATGAATTGCGAGGAATCAAATATAAAGGCAGCTTCGGAGGAATCGTTACTCTTGCAAGGCCCCGGGGGGGTTGGATCCAGCGAAGAGGACGTGGAGCAGACGGAGAAAAGCGACGCAGACTATAGAGGAAGAAACGCCGCACCTGCTCCTTCAGACAGTACATCTGAAGAGAGCAGTAGCTGTCGTGCTGGCAGCAGGACGAGCTGCTTTTCGCTCCAGACTACCAACAAGCCAAGCCAGCAGCTGTCTCTGTCTCCTCCAGGCCATGGTGAGAGCCTTTTGGGTTGCCAGAATGCCAACACGACTCGCCGTGAGGACCCGGACAACTCTCTTTCGTCAGATGACAGTCAGCGGCCGCTTCCAAGCTTAAAAATCCCATCTGAATCAAGTACCAAAAGCATTCGTTGTCCGTCTGAGCTTAGCGCAAATGATGCATCACCTCCATGTAATGCCTCTGCTCATGTGTCTCCTTCGCTGCCCGTGGTTGCCTCTGCTGTTCATCCTGGAGGCACAGGAACTACGCCTGTCGGAAGTTCAGGTGGGCGCTCTTGGATTCCGACGCAGCAAAGGCTGCAGACAGTGTCTATAGGCGGAGATGTTAGGAGTTCTTCATCGGGTACTCCTGGGTGCCTCCATCCAGCAGTCTTTCTGGGACCCAACAGCCAGGCGCCGGCCCTTTCCGCCAATAATACTGTTGGATCATCAGCCCTTTCTGGTTCAGCAGGCCACCGTCTTTCAACGTGCAGCTTCGGGACAAATCAGTGTTTGCCGTCTGCCTTAACTGCAGGTGGGAGCTTCGCTGCTCTGGGCTCATATACACAGCAGCAGAAGCAGAATCAGCAACAGGCTTTATACTTGAAACAGCAGCCTTCATTTTCGTCGACAGCCCGTCCAAAAGGAGACGTAGCTGTCATTATTTCAGCCCTGCGCCGGCATCTTCGCTCTCTGATCCGCATTATGTATAATTGGCAGCCTACGACAGGCGGTACACAAACGTCTTCTGCAGCGGAAGAAACTGCCGACCAAAAGAAAACTGAAACGCTATTGTATAGCCATGCGGAACCAAGGGAGTGCGTGGATTCAGTGCCTCAAAACGAAATGCAGAATCCTTCTGACTGCTGCCTTGGTGGACTGATTCACACAGCTCAGGGTGATCACAAAGAAGGCTCGTCTTCTGTATCCATACAGGAGGACGAATTATCATTCAAAAGCACATGCCAAGCTGCACCAGGGATCACAGCTCACAAGGACGTGGCCGGGTTAAATAAGTCCACCGCGTCAGATGTCACGTTCTCCACGACACCACACGACGAGGGCACACACTGTCACGACGATTCTTCGGAAGCTGCTTCCTGCCCCACCGCAAGCACAAGATGCAGAATAGTCGCAGGAATCAGTGCTATGGCTACTGAGGTACCACCTCTTCCTCCCCTTGGAAGCGTCGATGGTGCTTCAGAAAGCTGGGAAGGCCAGCGATTTTTTCACGAGGAACACCTAGATGCTTGTTCTTTGAGTGAGCTACGTGAGTACCTCCTAATTTTTTCGTCTTTCTTGTGCTTACCTCTTCCTGAAGTGTCGAAACAGGAGCCATCCGCACTTCAGCATGTGAGGTTGCAGCTTCTGCTTCTGAGGAATAGCCAACAACAGCGAATTCAGCAGATTCGTCAAGCGAGGCCAATCCTGCAACGCTGGCTGCCCCTACTGCATAGCACTACTTCAGGGGGGTCAGCTGACGACGATGAAGCTTGCCTCAGCAGCGCTGTAGGGACAGCAATGCCAGCAGTGGAATCGCGCTTTCACAGCACGGCATCTGGATCAACTCTGCCATCGATGCCATTCAGTAGCACTAGTTTGTCCTTTCTCTATTCTTTCGCTTCCCCCTCGATTCCTCACCTTGATGCAGACCTTTCCTCATTATCGACGCTCTCAATGCATGGAGATCAAACGGCCAGCCTTGGCGCTTCTACAACCGGTGAGGACTCGCACTTTCTGTCGTTGTTGTGCTGTCTGATGTTTCTCTCCCTAGATGTCCCCGTATTTGCATTTTCTTTTACTACAGGAGAATGTGCGGAAGCTACAGCTCCCATAGAAGCAAGGAGTTCTGAATTTCCTTCGTCTTCAGTTGATGCGTTTAGCGTAGATGGCCCTCCAAGCAGCGGCAGCAACATCTCCAACACAGAAGCCCCACCAATCATCACAGACTGCTCTATCCCCCCACCCTCAGCAATGGCATTTGTCACTGCTGTAGCAAACGAAGAACCTGCTTGTGAGCCTTTGCACCCCTCCAGCAAGGAGAAAACTTCTCTTTCGTGGAATTCTGAGTGTGGATGCGCGCCACGAGGATTAGTAGCACCTGCTACAGGACTACGTTGGTCCTCAGGCACTACGGTTGGTATCCGGTTGCAAGGCCTGATAGGTGGGAGCAGCCTGGGTTTAGGTAGCTCGATTTCCTTGCCTGAAGGTGCGGCCGGAGTAATCCAACGTGCCACGGAAATAACAGCAAGTGGAGGACTTTCTTCTAACAGTCGTGGTGGGATTGGAGCACTGTCGGGCGGAGGCACTACCTCCACGGTGGCGTCGCCTCCTCATCTTGAGTGGATCTGCGATGCGACGGCAAATGCAGTCAGCAACTCACCGCCAGGAACGTCTTTACCCTCTTACATACTTTTTAATAATGGACAGTCTCCGAGTTCCGTCAACAGCGTACCATTTGCAAGGCCTTGCAACAATTCCCGGCGAGCAGCCAATGGATGCTCCACAGCAAGCCCCGCAGAATTAGGGCTAATCATATCTGCAGAGGGCTTTGGCCAGGGAAGAACACAAAGGGGCAATGTCCAAGTGACATTTTCTCCCCAGATGGGGGCGTGGGTTGTTTGCTGCGCCCGTGGGTTGCTACAACAAAGCAGGGCCTTTTCTGTAGCAACTCTGGGGTTTGAGGGAGCCAAGAAAACAGCCCAGCAATATGCCACACACTGTAGGTCTATGTATTTATGTGCACTACAGCGCATAGCCACGAAACCTGCCTTGTGGTTAGGATGCCTTTATTACACCACGCAGAAACTAGTAGCGCCTGTAGGTAAGCAATCATGCTCAATCCGTAATACTCTCCACGTGTCATCTAGTATAGACAGTTTTGCTTCTTCAGGCCGCAGACAGTGCTCTTCTAAGCGCGCAAGCGACCGAACGAGCAAGAGTAAAGGTGGAGACAGCAGGGAAGAAGCTGCTCGCGGAGCAGCTCGTGGAGCGAAGGAAGCATGCAGGAGATCTGGAAACGCTGTCACTCCAATTCCGCAGGTGACTCTTGGGCTTGCAGGACCTCCAGGAGGAGCTTTTAATTTGGCAAGGACCAGCAGCCAGGAGTTCATTTTGCCCAAAAGTGTAAGCAAAACCACTGTCAAAGTACGGAAGGACAGGACGGTATCTTGGACGAAGAGTCAGTATCTTACCAGTCTTTTTGCCCAATGATGAGTTGCCCTAGGAACGCCTTGCATTGCTTTGTCTGCAATAATAAAACTGTGTTTCATTCGCTGCGCGGGGGCCTGCTAAAGCCTGCAAAACATTGATTAGAGAGCTGCTGAGCGTCTTTGCAGGATTTTTCAGCCAGCCGTGTTGCTCGGCTGAGCCGTAGAGCAATGGAGTTACCATACGTCCATGGGGTTCGCTTTGAAGCTGCAAATTTTGCTTGGGTTGCCCAAATGAGGGGAGAAGCTCGCAGATTTCTGGTGAAGAAACATGGATTTGTAAAAAGCAGACTTTGTGCTATCGAGAAGATCGAAACATGGAGAGCAGCTTTGTCTCCAGAAGCTCTTGCCAGTGAGCTCAAAGGTAAAGCAAATTCAAGTATGCCTTGTAGAGTTTTGGAATCACTGCTATTACAAATTTGAGCATTCAGCTCATTCTGAACAGTCCTTCTACAGCTTACTGATGCGTCTGCTATTTCTTTCCTGGTAGGGGCATATCCCTGTGACTAACTATTTCTCATAGCCTCTCGTTTCACCGAAAACGTCAGAATATTGCCAGAAGTCATGTAGGGATTCTTGGCTTGCCAGGCCGTTTTATGATGCAGCCGAACAGGACGTACTGGCTATGGTTCCAAACATTTGCCCAGAAGATACCGACCCAGAGACACTGCAGGCAGTAGAAGAGTCTTTAAGAATGAAGTTTCAGCGAAGCACCGTGATGGCAAGACCGAATTTGCATGCTAGTCCTCAAATTGGTTTTAAGAGGCAGCGAAACCCATGTTCAGATGTAGAACGGGAGGAGCCTAGGCAGACTGTTGCACATGATCTGGCTACTGAGCAACTTCTTCTGCATCAACAAGTGCTGACTACACAGCAGCTCCTCTCCCAGCCAGAATCATTGCATGAAAGGTCAAGGCAGCATGAGGAGCTGACACATCATCTTCTTGCACAGCCATCGCAGCAGCAGCTTGCAGAAAACTCGCAGCATCAGCTAATGACGCAACAGCATCTGCTTCGCAGTGTTACTCCACCCTTGAATGACAGCAGAGCCGGAGACGACACACAGCAGCATCAACAGCAACAGCAAGCGCTATTTTCCTTCCACGGATTTCGCACGAGAAGCCAACAGCAGCAGCAGATGCTCTCGCACCAGTTTTCGTCTCCAGTTTCGTTGGTGCCGGCGACAAGACCCCAGCAACAGCTTGTAGACGCAAACAGCCAAATGAGCAGTACCTCTGCAGAGCTAAAGTGATTTGGTAGATCTAAGAGGGACTAGAGGAGTTGGCTGTGAGCACGCCTCAGGAACGCGTGGATTGGCCGACGCACTGGAAGTCTCTTTTACCTCCTCAAAATAATTTGATGTCTTTTGTTTCCAAAGCCAGCTGTCCCTAGTTCCAAGAATTCTGCCGTAGAAAAAGTTTAGTTGACCTGTAGGTTACAGTCTAGTGCTATCTGGTTAGTGATAAGACTGTTTGGCTCAGCGCTGACGAAGACCCTGACAAAACGCCGTCCGTGCTGTGCACCACAACGGACCACAAATGTGGCTCTAGTAGTGTACTTTAAATTTGAACCGAGATTTATCCGACCTACAAAGTATATTCGTTGAAGGCAAGTTGCCAGACTGTATAAAGAGCATGGACCCTGCTTGTCTTGTAATAAGCCCACGATGCCAGCGGCGTTGTGACATGGAGGGACCCTGTTATGGCCATGTGGTCAGTTTCGAATCACAGATAGTTTGATGTGGGGTGATTTCTTAAATTTCTCCCTTTTTTACGTTAGACGGCCACTCTTGCTAAATATTTGGACTGCTCGTGTGCGATGCTAGCAGACCTTTAATGCTAGCTGACTGAATATTGCTGTGTTCGAGCCAAGCTCTCTTTGGCACGTTCCAGTGTATGGCTCTTCGATCGTTGTGCGATCTGGCCCTCACCCTGAGCCTAGAAACGGCAGACTACACTAGCAGAGAAAATGCAACTTTGAGCGAGCGTTTGCTGTCAAAGCAGCAGCCGGAAAGAGTCAATCGAAGATGTTTGCCAAGTAAGAAACCTGTGGAAACCATTTGCCAACTACCAAGTTCGAGAGCCAACAGAATCGACGAAGGCACCGAACATCTATAGGATGAGCAGAAAGATACAACTTCGCCAACCGAGGGCGGTAGCACCGCAACAGATCCAACAACTGACCACAGATGTGCGAAATCCATGACAAACGCTGAATCAAGAGAACATGTGTTGGGAAATTCAGGCAGGCACCTGCAGTAGAGCATTCCTGCAGGAATTAATGGTTCATGGACCGTTACAGGCAATATGAAAGCTGTGGGCTAGGACACTTTGCTGCTGACAACGCAACTCCTTGCAAACCCTGGAATGTGCCAAGTACGCACAGTGCACCAACAAGTACCTGATGGCAACTCTGCTACTGAATTTTTGAACATGTGGGCCCAGGCCCAAAGGGAGAGGTGCAGCTTACAAACCTGATAGTCGTTGAGGCACAATCAAGGACCATTTCGCATAGTCATGACATGAGAGAAAACCATAAAGACTTTTCTCTACTAGGGAGAAAAGACAAAAAGTACACGAAAATTAACACATTCGGCCTGCTTGCAGAGCACACCAGCAGCGCTTCCCAGCAGAAAAGAACAACTATACGTTGGAGCTAAAAGTACATGTTTTGCTAGGTAGTGACGAAGTGAAGGGGGACAAACAGCAGCGTCGACAGAGGCAAGGTGCCTTCATGTTTGGAAGCGTCAGTTTTATGCCGCTCTGGTGGAACAATTTGCATGAAAAACAGGACAAACCGCTTATGGCTGTGCTACGTGGCGTTGGGAAGGCTGTGGCTATTCTCTTTTCTGCGGTAGGCCCATCCCATGACACGCTATTGAGCATTAATGCACTATCTACTTTCTACTGATCCTTAGAATCACGGCAATTAAGCCAGTGCGAGTGCGCTGAAATGTGTGCTCACCGCCATTAAGGGCTCGCTTTTTGAATGCTAACTGTTTCTTGACTGCACGAACGACTACTTTCATGGTGGCAGTAATTCCCTACAACCACATATAAACAAACCTGATTGTCGCTAGTCCCACGTTTCTGCAACACAGGAATGTTCAGTGCTGCTCGGACAGGTTCCAGGTATACCAGCTCAGAAGATGTCAACATTTTTATGTCAATTGTTGGAGCGCTACAAGCCATGTGAGAGATAATGGCAGGAACCATCGATCAGACAACCATGTGCTGGGTCAGTTCATCTGAGTCGCGTGCGCCAACAGCCGCAGCTCACAGCACAGCCTGACACTCAACTAGGTTGTTCAATGAGTGACTGCAAACAATGAAAGCCCAACCGAGACGGCATGCCTTCATTTGGGTACTAATCTGTCTTCCCTACGCGTATGCAGAATTCATATAGCTACAGATGTAACCTGGCGTGCACAGCGTGGTGCAAGCAAAGCATCCTACAAGACACAAGCAGACGCAGAAGCTGACATGGCTGATGGAGTTCTGACCGTCTCCACAACGGCCGCAGTTGGCTGCTGCCCAGCAAAGTCCTAAAGTCTGCCATTTACCGTATGACGGCATATCATTTTGACTTTGATTAACAAGAAGATACGTCAACTACCAGCGCTCTATACCTTTGGTGTGCCTTTGCTCTCGTAACACAGAAGCATAATAAGGACACTGAAAAGGAGCTACGCCTCGTGCTTAATCCTTGAACCCCAAGCGCTCCTAGAATTCTTGCTGTCTTCTATAGGTATTCTATTAAAGGTAAATTACTGATGCTAAGACAACGGTGGACGTCACCCGTAAAAACGGTGTTGCTATCCCGGCATAGCAAATTAGCTCACAGAGTATCCGGACTACGTGCGCACTCTAATTCAGATAATGTTTTGGCAGTCAACATGATGGAACGAGAAACGTTAAAAGCGTGTGTCAGAAGTCCGCAACAAGCAGCCTGTGAGACTGAAGTACCTCATGCAACCCTTTTATAGCGTATAATCCTAGAAGGAGCTATTCTTGCCGTTTGACCATGGACAGTTTGCTCGTAATGTGCATTTCGGCGGGTCTCTCTGAAAAGCTGCACAGTTTGTTTTAAGAGCAAATAGCTTGCTTTTGTGCATGGAATTATGTGTATCTTGCATTTAAGGACAGCCCTGAATATTTTAGATTAACTAGCCAAAGCAAGCTTCTGGTCTCCGCGTGAGTCAGAGAGAATGTGCAAGAATTAGCTTGAAGCAAGACTAGAAAACGTAAAAGTATGCATGAGCGTGAAGCACGAAGCCTCTATGCTCTGTCAGTTATTAGGATAGTCTCCGAGCGAGCCTGAGGCGCCTGTGGTATTCTTCAAGAGACAGAGGTAACAATAATTAGGACGCCTTTCTGCGCTTCTGCTTTCATGTATAAAAATGTACCGCCCATTTCCCCAAATTTCGAGCACCTTCCTATTGTGTTCCAGCACCATCAGCTGCTACGACGCAACTTTGCTCACTGTCAACTGACTCGTTGGCTTTTTCGCTTTCAAAGAAAACTAATATGTTATAAATTGCACACGGCCTTTCATCCACGTAGTGTCATGTTCGGCACCGCACAGAAGCAGCTAGAAAAAGCCGTGAAGACAGCATGGCATAGCGGGTCCTCCGGCTCTCCGAAATTCGCTACTTTCAATGACACAGACGTAGGGACGCAGTAATAAGTTGTTATCTGAGTTCCTTATGCCGGTGTAGCTCAAATGTGCTGACGCCGGGTATTTTTTTGACGCTCGCGATACCGCTAATGTGACCGAGTGTTTGTTTGCATCCCTCCCTGCAATCCTTGTGTCTAGAGATCAGCATTCGTAAAGTACGTTACATGCCCGTTTTAAAAGAGATAGCTCCCGACCGCAGGAGTACGACCGATACGTCCCAGCTAGCGATGGGATTGCCGGTGGCGTATGTTGCGCCTCCTTCCTAATAAGGTTGCTTCCTCCTGTCGAAGCACCATCGAACTTCATCTTGCTGTGCTGTCGAAGATTCAGAATTCATTTCAGTGGCTTAAAAGCGTTGTCCTGGTCTGGACGACTAGTTAGACGCAGGGGATTAAAAGAAAAGCGACCCAGACCTTGCTAGCCCTCGCTGTGCTGTTTTCTGCGCAGGATCTTCGGTAAGCTGATGCGACCCGTGACATTCGGGGTCTTCGGAGAATAGATCGCCTATGAAGTTCGACACAGCATGTAGAGTAAAAGTATAACTGCCAACTCTAGTATCACGTTACTACTATTACAAGACTATGTTGCATACCAGGTGTAGTGCGCAGGCACTACAGTAGGGATTGCTGGTGAGCTGAAGACGGTAGCTAGCTGGTGACAGGTTATGAGGCTGAAAGGGCGCAGAATCTTCTTACTAGTAAGGGAGTAGGGGAACTTGTCAGCAAATGAGCATATGTAAACTAGAAGTGTCTGCAGATACCCGAAGATTGCGGCTGGTGGTAGCGCAGACACCGGCGCGGACCACCGCCCCACCGGACCATGAAAACAAGGACCGTGAGTGGAAGGACCTTTTGGGAAAATCGGATAGAGAAGTCGAACTATGACTGCTTTTATTGACAACTTCGTATTTGCTTCATGAGGTATGCGTTGAAAAGAGAGGGTTTGTCAAAGGGCGACCTATTCGTGAGCCAGGTAGCAACGTAGTAGCAGCAGAAGGAGTTGTGCACTAGATTTGTGGGCTGTTCCGGGATATAGATCTTTCTTTTCCATACGTAGGAGTCGTAAAACTATGCCGTAATGATTCACACCTAGACAGCCTAGCTCGGTGAGGGATGCGCCTACGCAACAGACGCTTTATTGTCCCTACTCTGCAGGAGACGCCTACTCAATGTCCGTAAGCAAAGTGCTTCGCGCGACACGGGCCAGCCATGGTCATGCTACTCCGGAACTCACCGTAAAAGATCGGCCGCATGGGCATAAGGATGCGCCTATAGCCAATGTTGCTGGCTTGTCAGGGGACAGTGCGTATGTTACGTGTGACCAACTTCCCTCAGCGGCTGTGATGAAGAAAGTTATGGACGGGCCCTGGGAATCGGGCGCAAGGTTTCCCATACTTGCTGACGACATCAGCAAACCTTTTTGCTGCGCACCGAACGACGGTACACCCAGATGTGACTGGATCCCTGCGACTGGGGGAGCGCACTTATTGACCACCTTATGAGCCCAGCTCTAACTTATTAGATGTATATACGACGAACTATCGACCTAAAAGACTGGGCAAAAGTACAGAACCGGCTTTTGGAACGGTTCGACAAGTCAATATTGCACAGTCAATTGTTGGCGGAGTTGGCTATGGTAGGGTGAAATGGCGACGCTAAGGAATACACGGACCAGTTTGCGGCTGTAGCGGAGCGTGGTGTGGAGTCCACCCCAGAGCAGCTCGCTGACTATTACTGCTCCGGGCTGCCAGACGGTCTCCATCTTCTCATAACCATTAAAGGGCAGGTGAAGCATTCGTCGTGGGAGCAGGCAGCGACAGCCGCAGCGCGGCTCTACGAGACTAAGCAAACCGTGCTAGAGCTACAAGAAAGGTCCAGCCGAGCTATCAGAGCGGCTGTTCAGGCACGTGGAACCCAGAGGAACCACCAGAACGAAACTTCCCTTGCGGGGAACCCTGGAAACTGCTATCAGTATCAATGTCGTGGATACCCGCGACTCCTTTATCCCAGAAAGGGAGAACGTACCAAGCGTCAAGCGAAGGCCTGTAGGAAGTGTGGCGTTGTGGGACACTGTGCTCGGGACTGTCCTCCTTACGACCGTGGCAGGAGTCAGCCGGAAGGCAAAAGCAGCAGACAGCCCACCCGTCACAGGACTGAGACAACTGAACCTTTAAGCAACAAGCTGCGGCTCAGTAGCAAGCATCTACCGGCTTTGGACAGCTTCCCTAAGTTCGAGCGCCGTTACCAAGGACCTTCTGAAGTCATCGATTGTGTAACGGCTGTCGTTTACCGTCCCGCTTTGCCTCTCACCTATGAATACCACAACGTTTTCCACGCTTCGCAGTTAGTTCCACACCGCCGCCGCCTTCCCCGCTTGGTTACGCAGGATGCCGACGCCGGCTGGACCCCCATCCGCAAAGTGGCAGGCAATCCAACACAGCAGCAAGAGGTAGATTATAGCGTGGGCCAGCGCGGCTGGGAAGCCGACGCCCCAGTATCTCATCAAGTACCACGGAACTCCTGAAGGTCAAGCCACCTGGGACACCGTTAACCACCTTACAGGATGCCTGGCATTGCTTCGTTCTTTGCACCGCCACCAGCGAAGACTTCTTGGGGCTCGAAACCATCTAGTTCCTTCCAAAGCCTAGGGGTTTGGGTCTGTCAGCTTCCGCCTCCCGCAGGATTGGCAGCCTTCCATGACGAGGAGGGAGGGCGCACCTCGCATTGCATAGGCTCACGGCACTACCATTATGAGAGAATAGAGAATGAGGAGGCAGAAATAATGTGTTATGAGTAGCCCGGTTCTGTGCGGTGAGGGGATAACTTCTGCGCAGGCATTACAGCAGGTACTGCTGCTGACCTTAAGACGGTTGCAAGTGGGTGACACAGATTAAGACGCTGAAGGAGCGAGGAAACTTCTTGCTAATAACGAAGTAATGCAACTTAACAGGAAATTAGTATCCGTAAACTAGAATTGAGTGGGAATACCCGAAGTGTGGGGCTGGCGATAGCGCCGACACCCGAGCTGGACAGCACCCCACCGGATCACGAAAGCAATGGCCCTGCGTGGAGGCACTTTTTGGGAAAATCTGATAGACAGCTCCAACTATGACTCCTTTTGTTGATAATTTGGTATTTGTTTCATGAGATATGCGTCAAATGTAGAGGGCTTGTCAAAGGACGCCCTAATCGTGGACCGTAGAAACAGCAGAAAGCGGTGTGCAGTACACTAGGAGGACAATTTTAATGGGTTGTCCTAGATTTTCCTGCAGCCTACGTCCGCGACAACCCTGGCTCAGCACGACTTCCAACCACGAGGTCAATGCTCGAAATTTGCTTTGGGGATTCCCTCACCAACCTTTTCGTCAGGTGCAGTCGGACTTCCACATTCTGTCTGGTGTGGCTGCGCCCTAACGATATAGCGCCCGCGAATGAGCACTGATGGTGGACGAAGAGAAACTGTGCGACGAGGCACTGGAGCGAAAATGTCATCTTCCGTTTTCGTTCGTGTGCCCAGAAAAGGTTCAAACCGCGTCGATCTCTTTCGAGGTAAATGTTCCTTGAAAAGCAGTTTATGCAGAACGCACAGAATTTGTTTCCACAATATTCTTGAATAAAACGTAACTATGAGCTTGGCAAGAGTTTTTTCACGCAAGTCAACTGCATCAAAAATTTCACCCATGAAAGCATCTAGCAACAGAGCGCATTCGCATAAAAGTTATTTTGAGGACTTCTGGCAAATACTGAGCATTGCGGCGAGCAAATGTAATATCACAGCACTGGCACTTATGAATGCGAGCACCCTGCAATTGCTATTCTCATGGATTCGCTGCCTTTCTTAGTGGATCATGAGCCCGATGAGCTAACCAGACTGTCAGTTGTCCAGCCCCTCATTTGCGCATGCTCTTGAATCGCCTTTATTTTCACCTAACCTTCACTTACAGCAATATGGTGCTACAAATTTTTAATTGCATTTCAACTTCGACCGCATCTGGACTTCCTTGAGCAGCGCATGCAGTCGTCACCATCATTCGTTTGAGCGAATTTATTTTATGAACGCTTCTCGCTTAGCTAACTCCAACGCTGGGATCACCGGTCGTTACTGAAAGGATTCAATGCAGCATCGAGAGAAAGGCGTTGGCCGCACATCTAGACTCTCGCTTTAACAAATGACACTGGTCAAGACGCAGCTGCTTTCAGAGACTAAACGACATGGGCAAGTTTCAATGGCAAGGCGAGTTTCCCAAAAGTGGACAGTATATATTTGCATTTGCTCTGAGTCGCACTCATTAGTAGGCCTAGGAAAAAAAGATCTACGGTCTCATTCTCACAGAAAAGTAACACTGTCCGTGGCATTCGCATAAGAACAAATTCACCATTTCTCTTTGTAGGGTCATAGGCATGCATGAACTCCGACCCATATGTAGCCGTGAACTTGTTTCTGAGGAAGGCAGATGCAATTAGAAACGTGCTAGGAGCAATGCTCCACAGAACTCAGGGTATTAGGAACAAGCCCACACCCCCTGCATATTACCTTTCGCTAGGCAGAGCATGCCACATCACGTAGCTTGCATCTATGCAGCTAAATACATGTGGTAACTTTCTGTATGTTTGATTGCTCCGAAGGGTTATCATCTCTATTTGTCTAAGCTACAAGCGTGCTGTGGTGCAGGGCTTCCACCGTAATATATCTCTTCGTGCCTCCATAGGCTGCACTCGTGCCTTTGTAGAAGGATTGAGGGGCGGAGTTTCAACAAGTGCCGGTGGCGTGACGAAGCACTGCTGAGTTTGCCAACAGTATAAGGGAAATTCAATAAGATTAGGATATCTGGCGGAATTCACTGAAGAAACTAAGAATTCTGAGCGTGCTACTAATATCCACATAAACTACGCGTGCACTGCAGAGTCCGCGTTTGTTCACATCCTTAGGTACAGGAAGTATATCCTTCGTCGTATGCCGCATTATCCCATGGTAGGGAAAAAGAGATCTAGCAGCATGGAAGATGGAGACGCACATAGCGGAAAACAATGGCCATTTAGAAGGCCCAAGGGCAGCATATGCCAAACG
The DNA here is from genome assembly GCF_000499385.1 of Eimeria necatrix. Lineage (NCBI taxonomy): Eukaryota > Apicomplexa > Conoidasida > Eucoccidiorida > Eimeriidae > Eimeria > Eimeria necatrix. The sequence goes on from NW_013655239.1 coordinate 107,637, forward strand.
CGAGGTCTTTCCTGCCACATATAAAAGGCTCGTCACTGAGGCTGCCTGGGCTGACCTACGTACCTACCCTCCAACACTGCTGCTGCTGCTAAAATACCTAAAGCGGAAATGGAGGAATCTTCCTAGGCAGGGCAGCGCTCAAGTTGGAGCTGCCCCTGTATAACACTACGTGACTCTGTTACACCAGTGACAATATAACCACTTTGTTGAACTTTGTCAACGGGGATGACGAAATACACAGATGAACAGCCGATGTCTATCATTTACCGATCACATAGTCTGTTACTATGCCATGCAGATATCGTTTGTTTTGCAGAGCCTCCAATATGAACTTGAATGCCTTAACCGAGTTTCGTGAAGTCCTGGCAAGGAGTGCTTTTGCCTAGGAGGCTCCAGTAACTGCTCAGCGAATGCCTCGCGTTTCCCTGGCCTTCCTGATCCATCCATAGTAATTCTTGTAGGGATGAAGGCTGTACCTTTTAAGGCATGTAATTGTCCAAGGCGTTGCAAGCTCTCTGCCAAGAATAGAGTTAGTCTACGTTCTCTTTTAGAAGCGCCATTCATTAGGGCTTCCAATGAATCGTTTCGTGGTTTGGGTCTCGTTCCAAAGGCGTGCTCGCTTCACATAACAGGAATCCATATGCTTTCGCGCCTCGTACTACGTTGTCCAGAGGCTAAAGCGTCGTTTGCCGCAGCAGTTTTCGGAAATGATGGCCTTTTGACCAATAGAAAATGTAAGAATAAGGGGTTTTTGCCATCATTCGTTCTGCTTTTAGCTGGTATTAGCAGCTCTTCCTGCTTTACTCTCTCACGTTGCATCTCTGCCTTTTTTCAAAACGATGGTGTGGCAACGGCGTACTGCTAAGGCCCTGAATATGAGAGTGCTGGCTGCCTCACTTTCGCCCAGTGTAGGCGCCTAGCTTTTGTAGGCTTTGATTCAAAGCCTTCAGTGAATTCATCTTCCGGCATATTTTTTCATAGTGTGTCTGGGTTTTGTCTTCCTGCTCTTTGAGAGTCTTCCAGTGGGCATATCATGCAGCCATCATGCTGAGACATTGTAACTTCGGGATCCCCCAAAACATCTCTTCTAGAGGTTACTAGGCAGATAGTTCCTGCATGCTTTTTCCGACGTGTTACCTGCTACCCCAGGGAGAAAAGAATGGCCCAAGAACGACACGCTCGTAGCTAAATGCCTTCTTGCTTGTGACGAATTACGAGACACCCTTGCTACGCGATGTGCGCCGAACCAGTGACGCCTAGCGCTGGCCGCTGAATTATGATATCAATGCCGAATCGCCTATGTCAGTCTAGGATGGCGCTTCACAAAACCTATAATTCTCAATTTAATGGTACCGCGCCGCCGACGGCATCCACACAATGTCGGCGTCACGGCAGATAACCGTCATGTTGCCACATAAGTCTGTCGCTCCATTTTAAGCTGCAAAAGGAGCAGCGACGAAGAGTTAACTCTCTTGGATGCGGGCAGAATGAGACGCCTGCATTCTCTGACCGACATGAGATACTTATGCGCGCTTGCCTGCAAACCGTCGGTACTACGCGCGGAATTTTGGGGCAAAAACTAACGGACGAAAAGCGCTGGCTGCTTTCAACACGGAATTCAACTTCTGCTGCAATAAAACAAAATGAATGATACCTAGCAACTATGGTTCGTTGGGTCTACAATACGCGGAAGTGCCCACGTCTGCGCTGCACGCAGATTTTCCCGTTTTACCTGCGTTAGAATTCATTACGGAAAATCACATTTCTACTCCACGAAACATTCGTATATCTGATAGAGAACAAGCTGACGGTCGTTGCTTGTCAAGCCCTAAAAAGCCAGAAGCAAAACCAGCCGTTATTGAGCGGCTTTCCCTTAGTTTTCACGAACCTCCAGCCAATAACATGGAGCAAACTTTCGTCTTTCCCTGATTGCTATTTGCTGCTTCAGACAGCAACTGCATGCTAGTTCCGATCACGTGGAGCAGACTAACGTAATGAGTAGTGTTCGGCACATCTTGCATCCCAAGCAGCATCAGCAGAGCGCTCTGGGCGGTGATTCTGAACCCGTGGCACACTAGATGAAGCCAGATCACCATACAAGAGACAAAGTCGCTCGTGGACTCCCCAGGCTAGCTTCCACCGCATCAATTTCATTATACACCGCTGGCTTCGCTGACTAGTGTAGCTAGGAAGGTGTTTGGAGCAAGTTGGCATTGCTGCAGAGTACATTTCCGGCTCTACAGGGAAGATCCACGTATCGCCGTTTAGCCGAACTACGCCGTAAGCCATGAGCTCAACTGCGGCACGCATGTTTCTGGATGTGTACTTACCAACGCACTGCAAGTGTCACAACAGTCCATCCGACTTTTTGCTCTGACTTTTTTCTTAGTAGGAAAGTTGTCCTCGAGTCGAGTTTTTTCCCTGTTGACGACCTGTTCAGCCGCACTTTGCTGGTCATCAGCGAAACTAATCCACTTCTCTCCTGTTAGCTTGGAGGATAGCATTGTCTGCAGCACAGCGGCGCAGTCGCAGTAAGGCATAAGCGTCCGCTGCATCGGCATGAGGCTTTTAGTATAAGTGTTCGAAAGGCTGTGAACTTCTTCGCATGCCCTCAATAGCAGCCACTAACTGTTAGCCGACGTTTCCCAGGAAAAATTCGGAATCCGAAGGAACCTATGGGCTTTCTACTCGCCTTGTTTTGATTATTCAGCCATGCCTGTTAAATCGTCTTCAAGCCCACGGTGTCTGGGAGGTGCCAGATGGGAACCACCTCCACTCTAAGTTTCTACTGCATACGCTTCTCCCACAGCACTGCACACAAGGTTGCTCCCCGCCGCCTACGCTTGCATTGAATGCCAGTCGTCTGCTGTGTATTGGTAGCCAGTCAAGAATAAGCGATGTGCCACGATCTGTTCACAATGGCAACCCATTCTATGGCTTTTATGCTACAAGAGGATTTTCTCATGCTTTGTGTGTTGCAAAGTTACATATGTCGCATTGGCCTTATCTACGAACAAGTGCGTTATGTTGCTGGGCGCAGCACAAATTCGTCTCCCATCCCGTTGTGTTGTCAATGAAGACTTGCTGCTACCCTGCATGCAAAATGTTCCTCCTGTGTTCTGTTAGGGCCAGCTCTGCATAGTAACAAGTCTATTAGGATTCAACCAGTTAAACACGACCATAGAAAACTGGTTCGAGTCTGGGACGTTTTTGGTCTTCCTATCAGTGGCTACAGAATAACCCGAATAGTAAAGACCGCCATCTAGTTCACTCACCAACTTGAACATTAATTGCCAGCGACAGACGAAACACGGATAAATCGGTGAATTGCAGCTTTCGTAGATTTTTCTCTACTCACCTGTAGTCAGCAGAACCCCAGCGCGGGTGCTGGCTGTTGTGGCATCATGACTTCATCCTTATCAGGACACGGTAGAGGCATCGCTTAAGGGTTGAGACGGCTCAACATAGTTCTATGTCCCACTGCTATGCTATAGATTTGTCCTCTTCAAATATTTCGACCTCAGCGCGCATGCGTGCTGCGCATTTCTGCTCGTTTTCCACGCAGGCAATTAGCTCGGAGGAAGGACATGCTCGTTGCAGCGTGAGCCCTGTATTGTTGAGCGCCTAACGCCTCAATGAAACTCTGTTTATGGCAATGGAGAGCTAAATCTGCTCGATTAGACAATCACTGCAGATGCGCTGCTACTGAAGTATTTTTACATGGTATTTTGAAGCCTCGACGCAGCTGCTCCAGAAAGACTTGCGGAAAGGAGATTAGCAGTGATCCTTCTACATATGACCGTTGTTTCCTGTCAAACGCTGGTCACTTTTTGCATGAAATATTAGCAGCAGGCCACAGGACATGTCAGGGATTGTCACAAAATTTCTTCCGCTTTGTCCTAACCTAAGCAGAATTAGCTGAAACATCCAAATCTTCTTATGACCATACTTCCAGTGCCCAAATATTTTAAGAATTTCCCGCAGACTTCCGTTCTTGTGCAGTCACAGGCAGTGTGGCGAAATACACAGCGCATTTCGTCTTTTCTAAAGGTATCCAGCTAGACTAGCTTCACTAGTGGCAACGTCCTTCCTGATCTTGGCCACCATTTGCTGCTAGTTCATGAAAACGAGATTACCAGACTCAGGAAGCGCTTATGTGCTGCTGTAATGGCCATAGCATACTGAACGTTTTGTGGGCCCCCATAAAATATTGTGGGGTATTAGCGTAAGCATATGAAATTGTCAGGACTCAGCGTTGTTTCTTGCTTTCACATTGAGAAATTCACTGTTGTTTTCGCTATGATTATTACGGAATTACGTATTTTTTGAATCCTTTTACCTAGGACGGAATTGACGACATAGATGCTGCAGTGCTGTGCATTGCGGTCGTGGCGTAAAGACGTTGCTCCGTGTTGCCTGGCTAAAAAACAGACCGACTCGTTACTTTCATGGGGTATTTTTCGGATCAAATGTCAGTGGTCAAATCATGAAGGTGTCTGGCTGTTGCTGCTCTCTAATATCCTAGAGAACCTCCCTCGAACGAACATCAACTACGTCTCTGAAGGCGTACGGAGTTAGGTCGCGCCTGGAGGCAACATGAAAACATGGCGAGCAGCCTCCTCTTTGGTCTATCCAAAGGCATAGCGTGTGCAGCGCTACAAGCGCGCTGCCCAATTGTGCACCAATTGTGCATCTGTAAAGCAGCTTTTGTTCAGCCTGCTCGTCACACCAGTGGGATGCCTTCGTTGTATGACTGCTACTCCATATTGCAGATGCACGTTAGGAACAACCGCATAAGAAGACAAGCAATCGCGGCCTGATATATGCACGTCCGTTCAGAAACTCAATATAGTCGCCGAGTATGAAGGCGGCACGCATCAGTGTAAATATTTCTGGCGTTAAGCAGCAAACACAGGGAGCTGCGGAAGCGACTAAGCTGGTTGTTGTAAATTTGCTTTTTAAATTTGCCTGCAGACTCGATGGTTCAAATTAGAGCTTCTGCGTTTCCCTCAGCATTAAGACAATGCTTCCAGGTGAAACAAGTGCCGCTTCGTACTAACTTCTGCATTGATGAGAATGCGTAGCGATTGTAGTTTTCAGGAGCCGGTTCTATTGAGCAGTAGCAGTGTTTCACACGTCAGTGGCGCTCTCGCGTAGCATACTCAGTGGTACAGAGCAATGTTGGAATCGCTTGAATTAGTGGTTACCGCGATAAGGAGTAACGGTAAAAGCTCTACGTTAAATGGCAGTGACCTTCGGTGCTGCGTGCACCACTAACTTTCGCATGTACGGGTGCGGTGATAAAATGCTGTAGTGCTTTCCTGTGCTCCCTTCTTGTAGGAGTCAGCAACAGTGCAGCCACGGCGCAGCTGACCAGCTCTCTGCTGATAAATTCACCCGCAGCTGTTCTTTGGAAGTCAGGCTTCAATGGTAGTGTTGGGAAAATGCAGCATGCTGTGTGCTGAGAAAATGGGATGGATGGGCAATGCAACGTGAGGGTAGCGACCGCGTAACACAAGCAGGCGTGCTGACTTCTTGCAGGGCAGGCGCTTCATGCTCCCACCCGAAATATGGATCACTCACAACGCAATTTATTTCCTTCCTGGCAATTTTTCTCCATGGAACCGGGAGCAATGCTGTATTCCTAGCTTCCACCATCTAAACATTAGTCTAGCTAATCTTGAGCAGGACTGCAGCTAGGATACGCAAGCTCCGAAAATTCTGCTGGGTATGTAATCTCATTTCATCACCGTAACAGAGTACGCTTTTAATACTGGTGCGTCAGCCGATAAATGTAACATAAAGCTTCCGACGGAAATGTTCAGAAACAGAACTAGAATGAAAAACAAGCAGACAGGCAGCTTTGGCAAGTACTGCAGACGGCAACTGATAAATTGTTCAGCCGCAAGTTGTTATGGTGGAAGAATAAGCCAGCTCATCGCAAAACTAGATTGCAGTAATAGGAGAGTAGAATTTTCCATCAGAACAACATGGGGCCTTCTGGTTGCTTATGTAAATATGCACTAGAATGCCTGAAGCTGGGCTTCCTGCTTTCCCATAGAAACACACAAACGTGTTCTAAAATGACACAGGGAGAAAATGCTCGCGAGTTCATGAAGTGTTCAAAGCCGTATGCGTGAATGCCTGTTTACGAGGTGCACAACTGGGTTTAGGATAGCAATAACAGCAGTAAATGATATTGGCTCATCGCGACAACACCCTATGCTTCCTATCTCACTACTCTCCGCCAGAACAGCCTATGCTTCGAATCATCACCAGCGTTTGTATAATTTTGATGTGCCTTGTCGTGGAGCCGCTAACTTTCCATAGTTGTAGGAAATGAAAAACTGCGCTCGTTGTTGAACTCGGTTCCACAATGATGTATCTTCATTGAATCGCACGGACAGTATCGTAGATTACGTTGCTCTTTTGAGTGCAGCGCGTCAGAAGTGCGCCAGTCGGTAAAGGGAACGATGGCTGTGAACAATATTTCACACATCCAAAATAATCTCTGACGAAAGTTCTGGCATTTCCATCGCGCGCTCCTTGATGGAGAGTTGGCAGGAATCGCAGTCCGTGAACACGAAGATGAATCGGAGACTCAACGTTCATCGAATGTTACCGCCGCAGACACACAAAGGCCGATTCCGCTGCTCTGCCCAACTGCGAAGTTCTCTCCATCATTTGCACATTGTTATGTCATCTGATATTCATTGATTAGTTGCATGTCTTCGGGTACCACAGTTCTTTGATGCGTTTGAGACTCGACGAGCTCCACCGTTAGTCTCTTACCTCCAACATTCCTTAACGTTGTCTGACTAAAATTCTTGTAATTACGCTAAACAGTAACACTGAGTCTTGACGTGCAGTTGTCTACAGAAAGGTGGAATTTCAAGAAATGCATTTTACCATTCAGACGACAGAAAGCGAGAGGGAGAGCCATCAGCTTCATCTGCTACAAGCACACTTCAGAGGCACATTGCACAATGGATAGATCGGACATACTTTCTGCGGAACGCTTTGTGAAATACCCAATATTGGATTGGTGTGCCGAATTGATGAAAACAAGCGTGCATGATATACGTGCCACGTTTTCCTTTTTAATGCCCATTCTTTCTGTTCATTTGGGAAGAGGGAGGCTGAGATTTTTTTAATGCATTCCATTGCTGAACGCAAAACTGCTCTGTTGGCATCCTCACTTCAATTTTGTAACTCACGATTTGTAGGGTGGGTCCCGAAGCGTCATGGAAAAAACACATGGTGAATTGTCGTCAAATCAAAGGCCACTTCTGGAAAGACCCAGTTTAATAAAAATTATTTTCTTGATTCGCGCCGCAACTCAACAGCACTATAGGATTCGTTCTGCACTCTGATAACTTCGGGCTGCTGGAAACCATTTTAGCTTAATGAGCTATCGAAGCGGGGAGCTTAAACGAGGAAAAATGGAGTTCCTGAGAAGGCAGGAGAATAACGTAGGGGTAGCTAGGCAACTTTTTCAAACGTAAAGTCGAAGAACTACAAATAAAACAAAAGAGTACAATAATGGAATAGGCTAATCCGCACAGCAGAAGAGTTGGTATTTTTATGTTAAAACAATTTGAAGAAATTTAAAGCCGCGTGAGAAGAGTAGCTGCTGCAGGTCTCTCGTAGCTTTATTACAACACATGTATTAACGACTCACAAGTTGGCTCAAATGAATGTAAAGCACAGTTCGAGATCAGGATTGATAGCGGGTTGCGGGCTGCGCAGCGAAGGATCGTTTGCTTGCAATACAGCTCTATCTCTCATACTTTAGGGATTGTGAAACCTACAAAAAGGGGACTATATCTGACTGCCCTGCATGAAAAAACTATTGCGTGTAGACAAAGAATTTAATATTTTTATTTTAGTATATTTCAAAAATTGCTTCTGCTCAAAACACTAGGCGAGGCTGCTTCTTGAATGTCTCATAGGCGCAACCAAGAAGGTCAGATAACTGTTTTAGTCAGGCTGCCAGAACATCAGAGCTAGAAGCACTACTTGAGCACATAACATTGCGAAGACGTGTTGCTCCTGGTGCGATTGCCATTGAGTGTTTGTCATGCCAGGGAAGGTGGCAATGTAATCTTATAAGGGTGACATCACAGAAAAGGACTGGTCATTCCCGTAATCTGCCGAACGCGTCAGGCAATCAATAGCCTTTCCAGCTTCCAGAGATGCACGTTTAGCTGCTGAAACTCCAAAGGAGGGCGGCATCTATGCAATAAGAAAATTGTAATTTCGGTTGTGATGCTTCCTGCGGTACACTGGATGAAAAAGCCATGTAGGAAAATGCGACTACAAATAGAAAGCAGCAAAACGCTAAATATCTATCGAGTTGACAAACTGCGTTGCCCTCATACTAGAAAAGATGTCTAGGACTGAAGTACCAACATGATATGATACACTGGTCAAAACGCATCAGATTTTCTTAGTTCCGCTGCATGTAATTCGCAGTAACTGATCAGCACGAACTGCCATATGAAGAGCCACGCGGGCATGAAATCCACAAGAATGCGGAGCTCAAAAACATGTCTTGCAGATTGGAGTGAACTTTAGAGGAATGCTACTGCAGGAAAAGCTAAAACTACAATATGAAGAGTCGCGTAGAGTACACATCCTGGCTGCTGCGGATCTCAGAGAACGGTGCTGTAGATCGGCGTCAGAAAGGTGACAAAACGGCGCTGGTGCAGCAGACGCTAGTTTCCCAGCGTTCCAGCATAGCTATAAACCTGAGATTTTTTACGGTAGTCACGGAAACACTGGATGTCTATGAATAATCCGTTCCGCACGCTAGTGTGCACTTTTCGTAACAAACAAGCGTCTAGAAAATGTAATCGTAGGAGAATATATCATTTTCTGAATGGATGTTTGTCTCCTTGCAGGATGTCACAACAGGTGGAGCGCATCAAAGACTTTGAGGTCTCCTGATCAGGATGAAGCAAGTATACCTTTTGTTTTTAATCGACACGAGCAATGATGAGCGTTCGTTGATTATTTCCGCGCTGTTATTCATGCTGAGAGATTAAATGCTTTAGTTCAGTTTTCAGGCGAAACAGAATGGTCTAACTGCATTAGCCTGTGGAGGCCAATTATATTCACGCTGGGTTTCAACAAACGACTGGAATATTAGCATTCAAAAAGTCACTGAATAGCATCACTGACACACTTGGATCAATTGCTGCATACATCCGAAGTCATCCCCAGGCGGAAGAAGTATGGCGATGTATGTTGCTCACCGTATATGGAAGCTGACATGCGCTGACTGCGAAATACACGAATGCTTGTGGGCTATCAGTGTGCTCTTTTCCATACGTCGTATTTCTTACGGTCAGAGCGAAATGCATTTTTATCCGGCATCAACAACAATCTAAAGCAGTTCAACTATGCGTAGCAATATTTTTGTGTACGCATGCGATTTTTGGAAATGCAAACCTAGCAAGGAGCGTTTTGCTCTTTGGTATTTCGGCGTTTTTTCAAGAGGCAATTGGTGAGTATTCTAGCTCTCAGTGTTTCCTCATCTACTTACTAGTAAGCTCAAGGAACACAATAAAGTGCTCCAGTTTCTGTGCCCTGCATGGTTCAGCAAATAACCCACAAACGGCGGCGGTGTTAAGATTTATTTGAATACATAATAGAAGGTAACAACCAACGATATATACACACTTTCACTGGGAAAATGCTAAACGATTTCTTCATCAAGTGCCTCAGTGCGCGATATGCATGACGTAGCGATGTTTCAGTTACCTCACTTTTACAGCATGTAATTCACCAAAAAATATCATTGCATTACACTTGTCCAGGAGCTCCGGCCCGTGCATAATTCTGCGATCAAACATTTATTGTGCACCGCACAATACGCATATTTACTTGCTGTTGTCATATTGGTAATAAATGATGAATAGTCATGACAGCGTTACGATTCGTCAGATGGTACAATGAACTCAAAAGTGAAGAAGACGACTCTAGACAAGTACTTAGTATGCGATACTCCAAGAAACCTGAAATTTTGCTTTACATGCCTGTGAAACACTGAGGCTAGACTACTCCCAGAGCATCTAGTTAAATGCTTTTTTAAGAGCGGTTGTCGGCATTTCTTATCATGTTTTCCCTTTTCATTGCTGCCTTCTACTTTGTAGCCTTTCCTCCGTTATGCAGAAGCATTTGCTTTTACAGCAGTCCTGCATGAAAGACCTGGTACAGAATTATCAGTGCTTCACAGTTTTGTATCACTTCGAGCGTACTCACGAGGTCTGGTCGCCAGCTTGAAACGTGAATGTCCACGACAAATGTGGTGGACAGGAGAAAACTGTCTTGTAATGCTACTACTGTAGTTGGATTCAACACACATTGTTTGATTTACTTCATAATTGAGTGCTTTATGACTGTATAGTCATACAGCCTTAGCTGACCTGGTAAGCATTAGGCTAACTGCTACGACACACCTTAACATGTTTAACGTTAAGCCGACCTTCCGGAAGGACGTTGACATGGTTTAGGCAGGAGGTTTCGTTCCCTGACTAATGTATCACGTCACGACAAAGCGCGAGCGATATGAAAATATCTGACTTTTGTGCAGCTGCTGTCCAGATGATCTCACATAATTACCATAGAAGCCGCGCTGATCTCCACCAATATACTTCACCTCATGGGTAGAATATGAATTTTTTCCCCGGTCTGCTTTGGACTGTGGACTCCAGCATCGTACATCGCCAACAATGACGCACCATACATTTCACAGTTTATATTGCTCAATAGACACAGATAGACGCTTGAAAGCGAGATTACAACAACGAGGAAGAGCTCATGTGACACCTGGTAACGGGTTTGTTCCTTCCATATGAGTCCGTTTGCAAGCCTTCCTTGGCCTCAAGTTACTCAATCAATCTCTAGCATTTTGTATCTCATGAGCAATTTGGATCATAGCGCGGCTGCATAAAAGACAGCAGTCCGCAAACCATAGCCTAGAAATGTGTTTCGGTAGGTGTCGCGGAAAGCGACATATGTGTGAGTGCAGAAGAATATGTGTGCGCTAAACCTACCTGGCAAGTACTTGATTAAAAGCAATCCGATTTCGCATCGCTGAATATCATGACGTCAACGACCCAACATGCTGTGTAGATGCGCTCTTTGTTCACTCCCCTTTCATGGTTCTGGAAACAAGGAGCGCGTGCAGGATATAGTCTTTATGTAAAGCAGAATAATTCCTCCTGCTAACTGCCGCAAAGCAACCTCAGACCCGTTTCGTCGCATAAGCGTCTTTCCAAGTAACAGCGTTTCTTTAGACACAGTGAAGCCTTCAACTGTTTCGCTGAACAGGCACCGCTGTGTGAGATCCCGCTTTCATGCGCAGCTAGGACAATAGCGCGTCAAGAACACTCAGCTGCTTACACAATCTCACAGAAAAAGTCACATAATAACAGCCAATGAATTGCCATGGGAGCCCCTAGAATAGAACATATTAGCAAATTTGAGAGTCTTGAGACTACCTGGTTTTTGCGTCCCTACTCGTGCCGGGACAAAACTGGCCGTTGACACTTACGTTCTCACAAGACGCACTGTCCAAGGGATAGGGCATTGAACTGCATATATAGATGCCAATGGAAACTGCTCAAATATTGCCGGCCAGTACATCCTTGTGAAGCCGGGTTCGGTTTTGGAGAGATTCTGGAATTATTCATATGTCTCCAACGTGGCGACGGCATAGATGTTCATGGCTTTAAACCACAAAACATGCTGCGACAATGATACATACATGTTAAGAAGACCATGGAAGAGCGGTCCGCAAGCCGCTACAACAACAGGCAGAATGGGAACTTTCTATGCCTATCACCGCAAGAGTAGACAAGATGCTCTGGCACGGAAGAGCTCACGCACAAAGTAAATATTCAGTCAAATAACGCGGCATGAAGATGTTTACAGCACGGAACCGGCAACATTTTGAAATAAAGAATGACCTGATGACAGAGCGGTAGATTTCTCGTTGACGGAGTCTCTTCAACGAGTCGACACTATGCAAATTAATGACAAAACCTGATTGTCAACGGGCATTGAGCACTTCAAATGCGATAGCCGTCAACCAAGACCCCGCGTTCTACTTGTCTCCGCAATTCAGCAGAATTGTCTGCGGAAACCGTTCTGAAGCAGTAACAGTGCCATGCTATAAAGGACCGTCACGCTGAAAACGAATTAAATAATCGCTCATACAGCGGAAAACCCAGCGTTAGCGCAGAGAAAGAGCAATTACCAGGAGCTATGACCCATTCAGTCCAAAAATCAGTAGAAAGAAGGAAACCCATACTACGTCTAGAACGAATGTATTCATGGAATTTGAACTAGGATGAATTTCTTCGGCTGGAAGAAGAGCTATGACAACCTGTTCCTGCGTCGCTTCCCAGTTGCCTTCCACGCAAAATCATGGGGAAAATCGCGCTATTGACAAATATCCCTTAGACTGGCACTGCCCATTTTTTTCACGTAATCCTAAGACGTATATTCATGATATTACCGCGTAGATTCACGGATCACCTTCTGTCCGCAGACTGACCGCCTCGATGACCTGGGTAAGGTGCTCGTGCATAAAGCTGTCATTCCCTAAAGAACTTCCGCCTACGCGGAAACGGCCAGTGAGTGGTCCGGCGTGCCAGCGGAGTGACACATTTAAGAGCAAGACTAATAAACAGATTGATTGGAACGGTACGGAGAACTAAGGGCAGCACTCGGACCCCAGTGCTATTGCTTTCTTGCAAGTGAAGTGCTCTACTACTCCTGCTGTAGCTGGTGGTACTCCTCTACGCAGCTTTCTAGATAGTCCAGAACTTATGTTTGCTTGCACGCCAGGCAAAAAAGGAAACAGACTCAGGGGATTCCTAAGAATGCAGCAGCAGAAGCAAGCTAAAGACGTAATAATTGTTCTTGCTGGCGCCTCGATGACAGTCAAAGTGACAAGAAATGATATCGCTTACGGGGTGTTAGCCCATAAGAATGGCAGGAAGGAGTCGTAAACGTTTCGGAGCGCATGAATATCACTGAAGCTGTGGAGTGAACGGCCTTTAGATGCCGCCATTCCCCATGACAAGCGCCGAGGACGCCACAAGTCACAACAGTGCAATGCGTCAAAGTCGTCTATTCGGCCTCCTTCAGCAGAGCACCAGGAATTCCCTTTGACGCAGGTATTAGAGCTGCAAAAAAACTCGTTCAAGTTATTTAAATATATAATGCAAATTACTTAATACGACAAAAGCGGGCAGGCGCCCAACACAAGGGGTTACGGACACATGGAAGTGCATCCTCTCACAAGCCTGGCTGTATTAACGGTCCGTTGCTGTTTTCCGAGGCGCAACTGAATCGATCTGCTAAAGTCTCTTTTCTGTGAATAGATTTGAACCCCAGTGTAACCGTGTGCCCTGCTGAAGCAGCGGAACCCCACGATGCCGAAGCATCGCAGTCGGCATCACGCTCTGTGTAGGCTATGAAAGAGTTTTCTCGTCTGAACTGTGCCCTCTGTAGTGCCAGGCAGTAGCATGGTAGTAACGCCAGGAGCTAAATCACAATCGTAAAAGCGCCGCTTCAGAACTGACCGCAACACACGACACACTTGCTGCTTAGTGCAACCGTTTAGGCACAATCGTAGAATCTAATATGCGGGCGGAGTCGCCTTAACGTCGATGCGAGTCCAACAAACACTGACCTCCAGCCGGTCACTGTGTGGCGTTTGTGTGTTATGCTCAGCCTTTTCGTATCTGCTGCCCTAGCTGCTGGACGTCATCTCCCGAATTGCGCGTTGTACTTGCCTTACTTTTAAGACGAGTATTGCTCCACTGCTTACTTCCACTCCGTGGGACTTTGCAGGTATCAATGACTCAATAGTCACCTCTACTGAGGCATCTACAGTACAGTCCTAACTTCCTGCGTTGTGAAAGGGCCCCACAGGCTAGCCACAAGGCATTGCGGGAGACGCAAACGTCAGTTCATTGTTGTCTTCCACTGAAGGATGGACACGCCGATGCTAAAGCAGTGCCATGCTGCAAAAGGGATGTTACTAGGTGCTTCTAGTGGCACCGCATAGCCGCTGTGTTTTGTTACAGAAACGAGCTGAATCAAGGCCACTGTCCAATAACAGTTGAAAAACCGGCTCCCCGCATTGTCTGCCTGAGAAAGGCGATTCACGCTCATCAAGATATTCAGCATGCGAGCCACATCTGCCAGAATGCTAAGCTGCACCATGTTATTATCGGGAACAAACAATTCCAGGAAATGCTAAGCAGGCTGTTCCTTGCTCAGCATTCAGCAGCCCTCCAGAAAACAACGTTATACTGTATATGAAGCCAGTGGACGCTGAGATGTCCGTGGGCGATTTCTCACAACGTTCTCCTCCGGGGCAACTCGATTCTACAAGCACACTTTGTGGAAGAAAGTCATATTAGCGTTACAATAATTATGCGCGGAAACGCCTTATCCTTGCAGCTTCGATCACCCGAGCTCCGCCTTTGGTGACCTAACATTATTCTCCATTGCTGATGACACAAAGAGACGTGCAGTATTTGAGAGTTCGATTAAGACGAAGCAAAGCCACTGTGAGTGGAATTATTTTCAGCTCGTCCCTCCTAAAAGCTAACTGTAAATAGCACAGATGTAGCAGATAGCAGAGCAAGCTGGACTGCGGCGGGAGCGCGCAGCCAAGCAAACTTTGTTCATATCACCTGCTTCTGCTTTATGAACCTCTAGTCTATAGCACCATGTAGCGGAAACCCATGCCCTGAGGTTGGAAGCAGAATTTCTACAGGCAGGCCTCTCCGTTGCGGTAATTCCGGGACAAGCGCCAAAGTATAGCGCGATGCAACTGTTGTGCGTCATATCTGACTCGCTAGTAGCACTGGCTTCCTCCTTAGTTTGACGCACCGTCAGTGGAGCACTTTGATGCTATGAATAAATGTTACGTCTCTGGTAGCGTCGTCAGGTGTTGTCTACTCAGCAGTCGCTAGGCATGTGATGTGCTACATTCCCCACCACACGCTTTCATAGGCCTAATTACCGGAGATATTCACCGTGCTGCGGGCCACAAGTCGCATCTTCCGGATCAAAGATTTGTTGTTTTGGAATTTAAATACTGAAGACACTTGCCTCCATTGTGACTAAGTTACCAGGGTGTCATACTTGCCGCCAAGCTCAAAAACGCTACCAGACTTTGTTTGGCATCCAGTCGTTTCACTTTACTAAGCATTTTACAAGGAATCTGGGCCGCTGACAAACTCGGCGCCCGAATTCTTGAACGGCACATCTTCTGGGGCAGATACAGTAATTTCATGTGCATTTGACACTCTCAGATGCCATGAGCCGAGCCCATGACATGCATAGCCCCAGATTTAAATGGCAGCATGCCAGAAGATGCTGCATAGAGAGTTCCTTTACAGTCTGGGTTCGACGCCGGTATGAAAACACGCTGGTACGCAGACGAAACAGAAGTCGCCGGCCTCATAAAATCTGAGCTACAGCGTGATTAGAAGCGAACTTGCCCGTACTTCAAGAAATTTTAGTTGAATTTGCAATTCTTGTTTTCCTTCGAACGCCTCCCACAGCACAGGTTCATTGGCCCAAAGACCAACGGTTCAGCACTCATCCGCCTAAGTGGAGGCATCTCCTGAATGCGGCTCTTATACGTTTCAAGTGTTTCCCTTCTTTAAATGGTCTGCAACGCCTAATGGTTGCAGTGTACCCAGAGCGCCGCTGCTCCTTGTGTGCTAAATGTGCGGATTGACACACAATTTTCGATTTCCTTCACAACATGATGCATTTTTTCAGTTGCCTCTGGCAGTAATCCGGTGCTCATAGCCTTTGGGCGGTATTAAGACCTGAATGCTGTACGCTTCCTTAGTTACATGCCTGCAAAGTGCTAGACTATGGAGCTCAACTGTGAGTACACCAGGCGTACTAACTGCCAGCCTGAGTAACCGTGCCAGATCTGGAGTACACGGAACTTAGTTTTGCGTGCTGTACCCGACATTGTTTACTTGTAGACAGCGGGGGACAGTGAATGCAAACTGCAAAAGGGAGACAATTCTCATCAGCCTTCGCGGAATCATCTGTGCTTGGAGTCGTCTATGCGGCATTTGCTGAACTCTATGCTGACGAACATATTTCTGAGATAAGCAACTGGAGAAGGATAATATTTGCCAACTTCAGTCGAAAGGCCTAAAGTCTGAGTAGAATTGTGCAAAAATTTTCTCACAGTTAGCCAGTGAAGCTCTCAAACAACCATACAAAGCTGTAGCGCTCTCGTTCAAGTGATTAGCGATTCAGTTACAAACATGCAAAAAATTTGTCCACGGTTCCTAAGTATACTAGTATTTTCCAAGGACACCTCCGTGTAGACTCACTGGTTCGTCGCGCGCGTCTCCTACAGAAGAACATTCGCCTTGCGATTAAGTGCCTCCAGAGAATCTATATTATTTACAGCACTGCATAACTAGTAGAAACTTTGAGAAATCCTCAATGCCTAGATACAGAGAAAACGCTCACAATGCAGCATGATTTCAAGGCGCCACTTCAAAAACAACATTAGAGCAAGAAATATCGAAAGCAAGGATAAAATAATGCTCTACCAGACTGGCATGCTTCAGCGAAGCTTGATTTTGCTCGCGGAAGATTTGAGACGCATCAATTGCTTTGCTGCGTGAGCTGCAAAAAAGATTTGCCAAGGAATCAGCCTTGGCAGCGTAGTTGAATGAATGGTCAAGCAAAGCAAAGTCCTCGCGCTGCGGGTTGAAGGAAAAAGACGGCGGCATACTAAGCCTAATGCTCGCCAGTTCTGTCCCCGTCGATGGTGAGCAAGCACAACAATTGGGCTTTCGAGGTGACGCCTCATAAAACCCTGGAAGCAGTGAAGCTTTTCTAGAACAGGAGGGAGCATTTTAGCTTGCTACGTTTGCGTGTCAAGTTTACGACATTGGTAATGGAACGTAAGAGCACCCGTCGCACACCACAATGAATGACCGCACATATTTAACAGGGATAATGGGTGGAACATTCATCTCATTCAGTGGTAGCCCTACATTTACCCAGATATTCGATTTTACTTTCCAAACGAGAGAAACGATATCATCGTCGCCAGCCTAGACTACTTTCTCCATGTACACGTGCTCCATAGACTTATAAAGCAGCTTGCCAGTTGGGAACGCGAAACTCGGCAATGCGATGAGGAGACAGAATGCGCATTCTAATATTTTTCCTTGGTGACACCTTTTGAGCATGCTTCTTTTCCTTCTTTCTTCAATCTGGCGGGTTGTCGTAGCGTCAATCCCGATAATTTCAATTCCCTAGAAGCTCGTCAAGCATCTGCATTCAAAGGAATGCATCAATTACAAGGCGCATCGGTTCAGCTGGTTCGAAAAATCTTTTACTAGCATACTTACCGAGTAAAGGCTCAATTTCAGTTACATTCATTTGCTGCTGCTTGCTACTTTCCATGAAACACACCTGCTCAAATTTAATTGCAGCATTAATTTCGCCAGCTCTCAGGGGGTTTTTCCTGGATTCGCAGAAAATGCACCAAATTAATATCACTAGCTGTCTGTGCTTCGCTGTTCAAGAGCGTCTTTCGACTCTGAAATCTAGGTACTGCCAATTATTTGCCGAGTTGTAATTTTGCTGCAAGAGCACGGCCACTGATCTACCGAAATTAACCTTTTAGGCCATGTCTTCAAGTGGAAGGCTGCCAACTGGGCCGCTGTGGTAGGCGCCCCTATGCGTTTGGATTTCATCGCTGCAAGCAACCAGAATTGGACTGCTCTTCGTGGCTACATAATGGATTGGCGGTGCTGTAGGTTGCCTGGAGTAGATGCAGCACACTGTTTGTCTTGTTTGTTTTTGATACTTGGCAGTGCTACCTGTGTCAGGCGATGATGGCAGCATCACATTCTCGTCTACAGCTTCAGATTGGTTCGAATGGTTGTCTTGTCTCTGTATAATGTTGCATCTAAGCCGTTGACGAAGAACCGCTAGATTCAGTCCCGCGGCTCGCAGCACACTTCTCCTTCGTTCCGACCACCTATTCCCTAGTGGTGTCCACACACGCGGCACCTCCTGCAGCAGCATATGAATTACAGGTCCATGCAAAAGTTGTACAACTCTGGGCGCATTTGCATCTCATTTAATCAGGAAGGAGGTGTGTATTGCCAAAGCGTGCCGTTCTGAGTTGATGAAACGGACAGATGTGAGCTGCCCAAGGCGCTGAAGGTCCACAGACCACGCCTTAACAACTCTGTCAGTCCCGACGGAAAGAATCCATCGAACATAGCCATTCGCTTTAGACAGAGAAGCATCTTCTGGATGAACAGCGTCAGATGATGTTGCAGCTTCGCAGAGGTCGAGGGAGAGCACTGCGTCCCTGTGCGCTGAGCTTTCATGCAGTAGGGTGGCTTCTGCATCGTGCAGACAAATTGCTAGCACAACAGAAATTTCAGTCACCGTCTCAGTTCTGTAGCTGATAAGAAGAATAACAGCAAATGCAGCAACCGTCGAGGGAGAAAGACTTCAAAATATACAGGGAATAGAGCCTTTTGAAGTACCGCTACTGTCCTTAGCTGGTACAATTGCAGCATACCGAGGAATCTTCTACTAGACCGTAGCTCTGGTAAAAACACGCGCACACATTGACGCGCTTGCACTACTTTTTGCACCATGCCCTTGTTAGAGTGTGTAAAAGGATATTTCACGCGCGAGGAACATGCGGCTCCACAAGTCGATGTACGGGGCTGGTGAGATCGAAAGCGAAAACAAAGATTACTCACCGTGTGTTCCATCCCTTCTTTTGCGGGGGGCTTGATGTACACTGGCCTCGCCACTGCCTTGACTGGTAGGCTCAGATACTGGTTGAGTAAGGAACGTTCTTGAGCGTGCAGCCATGACTCCTGGCCTTACTCTGCAAGAACGGAGTGCTGATGATGCCGATAAGAAAAAGTGCCCAATGTCTCGTCTTAGACTTAAGATACCTTCCAGTGCAGATCTTCTTGCTTCGTTCTAGCGTGATGTGGGCTTCTGGGGAAAGGTAGGTGCTGAAATTCAGTCTATGTGGAACGTACCTGCCAAGTAGAGGACTTTTGGTTGAACGAGGACTAGCTTTGTCATCAGCTCTCGTAGTAAAGCCAATAGACTTGCACTGTTTAGGAAGGCAGGGAAGTGGATGCACTGACAGGCGTTCTTGGACTTTGCCAAGATCCCATAACCTGATAGTGCCCTATGAGGAAGTGCGACAACACCAGCATGCCCCTGCTTGTGCATTGTCAGCATGACGGCTGCTGAAGGCACTCAGTCTGGAGACGAATATGGCTCAGCAGTGCTCAGCATCCGGAACGCACTTCATGCTGCATGCCGGTAAGACTCTTGCTTGGTTAGTGCCCAAAGCTCACTCGCTCATCAGCGCTGTACACCTGTAAGCTGCTCGTGGCAAACTTGTTCACCTTGACGGCCCTTGTGCTTGCGGGTACAACAAGGCTCTGTACATCATTTGGAGTTAAGAATAATCTTCGTTTGTACGTAAACCTCATTTCCTGAGTGCCTCTTGCATTTTGCTGATCTTCCTGTCGTTGATGTTGCAGCTCTTCAACAGTAAGGCCATCGCACATTAACGCTTCGAGCTGGGAAATATTTTCCCAGCAGTAGAAGAAGTTCCATGACCGGCGTTGGTCAGAATCGGACATGTGCCAAATGGATATGATACCAGCTGCACGCGAAGGGACAAAGCATGGACCTCTTCTTCGACGAAACATTCCTATCTTCTTTTCTGGCGCATGATGTAGCTACAGTCAACACGCTACCCAAATTTACTTCTGGGCGGTAATGCGCTCATTGTTTTCTTTGGTGGCTGCTCTGACGAACGGCACCTTTCTTCATGAATTAGGATTTTCGAAGAACCATGAAGTACTGTCGCAAGTGTTACACGGCCAGGTACAGATTTTGATAAAATGTTGTGGGTCTGGGAGTGCGCAACTAGGTGCTTGCAAGCAGACACTCACACTCTTCGCCTGCTACGAGGAATTCCCCAGTCGGTGAGACATCAATGGCTTGGACAGAGGAACTGGGACACGAAGCAGGCACAGCACGATGAAATAGCTGGCATACGTGGTTTTGGTGCATGGGATGCATTAGAATTTCGAATTTTCATACTAAGGGCTTCCGTTTGAGGTCACAGAACCGCCATCAGGGTGAGCACAGCCTTGAATAGACAAATGCAAGCATTTTCCTACAAGCACTTAATATGGAGGGAGCGGGTATGGTAGGTGGTATAGGCGAAACGCAAGCTGTGTGAGTTCTACATAGTGTTGACCTACGAAAAACTCTCCAACGTGCTTTCTTTGCGTAATCGCCGCAGGCAGAATAGGTGGACAGACTTGCTGCTTCCACAAACAAGCAGCTTGGAACTCTCGCATATTGTCATACACGTGAGTCCTTCTTTGCCAACATTAGCTTGAAAAATGACTTGCGTCTCTTGAGTCCTAAAGATATTATTCACGCCTCACGATAACGGAAGGATACAACATGAAGCCAAATTTTATGGTCAGGTTGCTGGCTGCCTGTTGCCGACAGATGATTTGCTTTCCGCTGTGCGCCTTCAGACCTTAAAATTAGTGCGGCAAAGAGCTGTTACTAAAATCACGAAAGATAGAAAACGCTAAGAGCTCTGAAATGTGCAGATAACCCTGCCAGTTCAGTGACTTGCGTTGTTGTAACTTCTTCTTGAACAAGCACTAGGCCATCTGAGGAAGCAGAGACGAAACACTTCGTTCCTGGCCATGGGCAGATATGGGTAATTTCGGTAGAATGCGGCTGCGCTTTCGAGAGTTCGGCTCCAGTGGAAGCATTGAAGCAAGAAATTCCCCCAGTACTATCTCCGAGATACAGTTTCCTTTTTCTGGAATCCAGGCTTGCAGCCGTCACGTCAGGACCATCGGCATCGTGAAGAACCTGTTGCGTACAACTCGAATAGTACGTTGGGTGAATGGTCAGCGTAATGTTAGATGCGAAAAGTGCTTCCGCGAATTTTCTAGTGAGAAGTCTGCCTTTTCCTATCGCAAGCTCCTGCTGCAGACCCACCCTAGAAACCTCGCCTTGAGCTGCATCCCAGGAGAGGACCTTCGTCTTGCTAATCGTCAGAATGCTGTTGCTTTGCGAATTATGAATTGCTGCTGTCAATTCTTCCGGCATCGTGCAGCGCTTCTCAGCGACAGACATCTGCTGACAGGTGTAAACATCAAGTGTCGATCCTCCCGTCACAATCCTGAAACCATGCAGAATAGTGCAGCGGCATCCGAGAGTATCTCCAACAGCTTGAATGCTATACCACTGTGGCTAATGAGGCTGCCCATTTACGTACTGTGTGTATGGGGGCAGAGCGCAAATAGATGCCAGGTCTCCGTAACAAGTTGCCCCTGTATCAGTGTCAGACAATCATCAGGCTTTAAAGCTAGCTGAAATCGAGGGACAGCCTGTTTGTCTATGCATTTTTGCTGTCATAGCATTTTGGCCTGTCTGCGATTTGTCTCCATGTCAAGGGGCATAGTCAACAAATGAGCGCTGCCATTACGTACTCCCTCCAAATGTCTGAAGTGAACGAAAATTGCGGAGATCCCACAGACGCAATGTTCCTGAGACATCTGCGGTCACAACTTGTGGGGTACCGGGAACGACGACCACCCCGCAGAGGGAGTACGGGTGGCCTCTCAAGTGACAAATAGGTTTTCTCAAATTGCATGGGCTCCACACCAATGCATCCTGATATCCGCGCAAAGACAGAGAGCATTAGCTAACATGCGGTAGTAAGCAACCTGTCTGCGATGTTGTGGCTGTTTTGCGAAGATTCTTAGGACAAGGAATGCCTCGAATACACAGTGCAGGCTTTCGGATGCCTGACCTGGTCAAGACCAGCGCTAATAAAACAATTGTAATCCTTTGAGTGAGCAATGCTAGTCACACTACGTGAATGGCCCTTTAGCACATGCTTGCACTCCAGCAGCTGCGCGTCCCAAATCTTCAAGGTCGCGTCCGCTGAAGCTGATACAAAAGCCCCTTCATCTGAGTATGGCAGTATCACCCAAAATTATCGCAAGGGCTTGAATTGCTTCGAAAGCACTCCAATTTTTGTTACTTTTTCTCTGTGCGGCCTAATTAAAATCTCATGCACACTGGCTTGCGGCGTGGCGAATAACACATACCGGGAGCATGGAGAATCTGATTTATAAAATCACTGTGGGCCTTTTTGCTGCTTATTTCGGAAAACGTAATCAAATCCCATAGCTGGATTGTTCCGTCAACACATCCGCTAAGAAAACGCATATCCAAAATAAGCTATCACGCACATTCCGGCAGAATAGCTGCTGCGTCGCTGCTTTACAGATAAGGGAAACGTCGTGCGATGCAGCAATAAAAAAAATTAAAATGCATTGTGCAATAAGCAGGAAACACCCGAACGTCTTAACTCAAAATTTAGCCAAATTTGACAGCGTGGGCTAACCTCAGTAGCTTGTTAGGCCCACTCATCCATTCGAGACAACTCGGTGGATGGTGCTTGTAAGACAGCTTTTCGGTAAGCATTAATCCGTTCGTTGTCATCATACGGATGCTTCCATCGTACCCTGCAAGATTGGCCATGCGCTAAGCGACAAAGGCTTCGGCATACCGAAAGAATCGAGTTACTGCAACTTGAATGAAAGCTGCTTGCCAGCTGCGCGTAGCGTATGCCAGATAACTTTCACTGCAGCCTCTATGTTCTGCATGTAAGTCCCACCTGCTAAAGCAACTTTCCCGTAAGCATCTACGTAGCACACGTCTATAATGGCGCCTGCTCCAAGCCGCAGATATATGGCATACATGAGCAAAAGATTGTGCCATAGTTCAGTTGGGCGAGGTGACCTTCGACGCGTAAGTGTATACAGAGGTTTTGATTCTTTAGCTTACCTGACAAGGATGGGACTTGGCACACAACTTCTTTCTGCACATTTTGAGCAGAACACAATCAGATTGGATGTACTCAGCACTATCCTTGTGGCGGGATTCTGCTGCAGAAAAATTACCTAATCTCTTCTAGGGCAGTAATGCCGACTCGGAGAGCCGGAATGGGTTTTGACGCAGCTTACTGAACTCGCATTCAAAATATGTAAAAACTTGGAGGACTGATAAATGCAGTAGAGCCTGTCTACGGGCTCAACAAACATTAGCCTGTCATGGGAATGGACCCATTTCAAAAGTAGCAATTATTGAGCCAATGCGCATAGCCTAAAAGTCGAAAAGGGCTTATATCAGCCGATTAGCTGTAGTTCTTGTAAACATTGTATTGACTTCCTTTAACGGATTTTCTGTGCAGCGATGCGCTCTAGTAATTTAGAGGCTTGCCTCTTGATATGGTCTTGGGAGCTATTCAATGGCTTCGAAGAAGTAAAAGCGTACTGATTTTTTTAAACACGCAGGACAACATGAAAGTACGGGATGCAGTCCAAAAGCTTACTACAGGGTTACTTCCTAGGCTTTAGCTGTGTTACACAGTGCGGAAAAAGGGGAGGGGCACAGGACAATCAGCACGGAAGGATATCTAGGGGAAGACAGCTACAAGGTGGTTGTCCTCCTTGAGCAATGGGTTGGATTCATCGTAGCTGTCCTGCTGACTGAAATAGGCCGTACAGGGTGCAGAGTCTCGTTACCGCCAAAGCTACGCACACATTTTCACATCAACACGCTGATTCACCGAACGTAGGCCTGCGAGCCTGATTATCCAGGTTAATTCCAGGGGCTTTATTAGTTACTTTTAGGCAGAACTCTAGTGGCGAGATTGTATCAAGAACGAGCACAGTGTGTGAGTGGTTCAGAACCTGCCTGAGGCGAGGCTCCTCTCCAAGTAGCTGGTGATTGACTGCACGCAAAATTTCACAGAAACCGACTGGAAGATGCAGACAAAACTCGCTTTGTGACGTAAGTTTCATTGGAACGCGATGCAAGTGATCCTCAGTATAGTGGGAATCCGGTTACTCCAGTACGATGTGGTTTCCCTCCCCGCCTGACCTCCCATCTAATAAAGCCTTCATCGTTGACGTCCACGGCCTCAAATGCTTCAGCCATGAGCGCAGCCCTGCTTAAAATTGCTGAAGTGACACAAATACGCGGTGGTTTTGCCCAAAATGGCAAAGGCAAAGGATCGCCCAGAACAAGGTTTTTGGTGGTACGCGCAGTGCTGCGGCGACACTCCGGTAGACGTACTTTGGTCGGCCAATTCAAATGCAAAGCGCTCAGCTGAGAGGAGATGCTCATCTTCAAGTGCCGACGGGCTTTTTCTCCCAGTGGCCTGTTCTGTCTGAAGCTGATCTTCCCGGAGCTGAAAAGCATTCGCAGTCAACTTGTGTATGGAATTACACAACGGTGGCCCCCTCTACAAGCAAACAAATGCTCGCTGGCGTTGTACCCTTTGCATGAGTTGGTGATGAAAAGAACGACATTACGGAGAAATTCTTTGACAAACTGAAAGTTTGTGGCAAACTCACTGATAGAGGAGGTGCCGCCTCTGATGACTTCCATGGAGCTATTTGAAACATCAACTCAGCGAACTAATGCGTAGGCCAATACGTACACAGACGGACGGAGTCGATAAGTTCGTATAGACATACGGATGATCACACATTAGTGCCTCTGCCCTCGCAAAACGAACGCTTACCAACTCTAGGATTTTATTTATGTTAAGAATATCAAGATTTATGAGTATCGCAGTCAGCAGCGAGGGTTCATACGAGAGAAATGGATTTTTGTGGAATGACTGAGCGAAATTGTGACTTTAACAAATGCATTGTAGAGTTGGAAAGGGCGCCAGATGAGCAATTAGTTGGTTCTCACCTGCTGCAAGTCTAATCGTCCCCCATGTCGGGCGAATTCTGCCTGCATAACTTTTAGATGCTCCGCATTTGTGCCATCAAGCAAGCGGCTAACTGAGCACGACGAAGCTTTGGTGCTGTGCGTAGGCTGAGAATCTCCTCTTCCGCTGGAGACCAGACAGCTACGCCCCTCGTCTGATGCAGGCTGTACAAAAGGAACAATAGTAGACGCTGCATATGCAGCTCAGTCTAATGATCTCCTAAGCATCGAGCTCATATTTACGGGTGACCCGTGGAATATGCAGTAGTACTAAAACATAGGCTCCTGCACGATACTTAGTCCTGTTTACGAATGTAAGGCAACCGTGTAACTTGGGGAGTTGATAGGGCTGCTAGAATGCAGCATGTCCGACTAACACTGTGTTCCATTGTCAAAATAGAACAGAAACGCTTCCAGGGTGCGCAAGATTGAATTTTCCTCAAAATGATATCCAGGTATCTTGAGGCCACAACGTTAAACTGCCAGGAAAGTGTAAAAATATTTAACGCGGCAGGCTTGACGGCAAACCCTGCATGCTTAGTAGTATTATTGTAGCATGAAAGGTACGGTATAAATATGTACGGATCTACAGCTATCAGTGCCGAGAGTCTCTCTGAGCCATCTAATCCAAATATTTTTTAGTAAAAAGGTTATCAGGCATAGCTGCAGCTAGGAGGGCGGGCTACAAGAATAAGCTAGAGTAGTACAATATATTTCAGAGAGCACAATACTATTACGGAAAGCGCACCCAAGCTTGACTGCACTGTCGCAAGCAGTTGCATGCAGTTATCCACGGGGCTGGAAGTGAAATGCATGCACTTCTAAAAGACACATTACGAACTGTAGGAAAGAATTTAGACGGCTAAGGCTAAACAATTCAGAAATCCGGTTATCCTACATAAAGGGGAATCAGCATAGGGGGGCTTGTAACTCCTACGGGATCTGACATGCTTTAAGCTACTCATCGGCAGTCTACTTGCTGCCATGGAAACTTCTGCATATTTGTGAACACAATAAGACCAAATGTCCCTTCAGCGACCTTCACGCAGAAGATGAGTAAACAGCAGGATTGGTGATTCTTCGTGAGATTAGACGCGAATTCTTTTTAGCATTCAGAGTCAGATAACTTATGAGAAACATGAGCTCACTTGTTACTGATGTAGTTGCGCAGACAAAATGATGCTCTTCCTGTTCGTTCGCAGAAGAGCAGTGCTATGCCAATGTGCGGACGAATGCCCTGAGGAAACGGTGGTATAGGCGATACAGAACGCTTTGCTCGAGATCTCGCTAGATGTTGTGGGGATGCTCAATTCCACAGACGCATCTGAGTTATTACTAGCGTACACCCACATACTAGTCTCCTTACTTTGTATTACCCAAAATTTGTAGTCCATCGCTGAAAGTAAGAGATGTAAAGCGCAGCAGTACAATGTAGCCCCGGAATGGCCTTCAGCGCCTTGTATTTCAAAAAGTAGAGATTGGAGTCATAATTGCAACTAATGCAGAGGAGACAATTACAGAAGTGGGGGCTGAAAGAACCAGTGATTTTGTTTGGAACCTTCTTCATGCTCAACAATATCCTTTTGCAGTGGTGATGGGAATGAAGCTGTGCAACCAGAACACAGCCTGAAGCCGAGCCGCGCCTAGGATACTGCACAAAATCTTTTAGGTTCCATACAAATTTGCACCCTTCAAAGCTGCGATTACTGCTTCCCAAATCAGCGTCAGACATTAATGGGAGAAAGAAGGAGCTCATGAACGTTAGATTGGTCGAACACCGAGCTCTCTGTGAGTGTGCCAAAGAAGTTGTTTGCTTGCAGCCGGCATGGCCCCTGCATCGAGGAGGGATCGACATCATCTTCCATTACGAGTTTTCTGTTGCCCCGAATATTGTGGAATTCACTGAGGAAAAAAGATTTGTTGCTGCTCTAATTATTTGCTGCTCTGAATTATTCAGCTCACATGCGGCTTTGAAACCCTCCTAGGACTAAATCTTCCTGACATACTGGAACATACCAGAGTGGGCCATGCTCGCTCACAATTTGTCGCAAATACTCACCAGGAGGCAGATACTTCCACCGCAGTAGTTGCCTTATGAGGTGCAAACGCAGAAGACGCACTATAGTAACCAAGGGAGCGCATGCTTTGTCTCTAGAAGGAGGGATGTCTAGGATTGTGCCGTTCTCGCAATGTACGCATGACATAAGCAACCAAACCGAAGAGCGAAGGCACAAAACAGTCCAATTAACTGTTCAAAGTTGATCTTTTCTTGCTCGTCTGTGCAGGGCCTTCCAGATCTGTGAAGTGTTGATGTATAAGGGTGCAGCTTTTGTGAGCGCAGGAGCACCAAAAAGCGGAATGATAATTTTGACTTTAAAGGAAAACCGTGACCACATTCATAGCCAGTGCTAGCATATCTCAGAGAAAAAGTGCAAGTATAATTAGAAGAATACGGTATTTAAGATGTCTTTTAAGATGCGCACCATTCAGGGCAAAGGTTGGTGTGCGACCTGGTCACTTTCCCCACATTTCGTCGCTGCTGGCAAGACCTCTTTTTGTGTTATTTGCTTGTAGGACAGTGTTTAGTATGATCATGAAACCACTATGCCGAATGGCGCAAAATACTTTTTCTGTGATGAGCGTGTGGCTTATTTCGGAGATTCGTAACTCACAGAATCCCCTGTAATGAAGGAGTTGCAACCAATATTTGCAACAGGGGATGGAGGCCCCAAAACCTGTAGAAGTGAAGGACTGGTTCCCTACTAGGCCACGGGCTCACAAGAATGATAGGGCAGACTTAACGTAGCACTGTGCTGATTTTAGCGGTGATGCGTCGCTTTCCCTTTATTTGGTCTACAGTTGGTGGACAGTCCACGCTAAAATGCATGCGAGGGAACACCAGGAGTAGATGTTCTGCTGTTCGAAGTGCCACCACATGGTAGCAAGCTAAGAATCGGCTCAGAAGTCTTTTCTTAACCCCTCTGGCCGGCTTCAAGGCTCGTTTTCTTACGGAAATGGGGCTGTGCGCTGCTCACACAAAGAAAACCAGACCTAGGTTGTGCACACCGCAGCTCTGGCTCTTTTATTGGTAGTGGCAGCCATTGAGAACTGCAGTGTACAATGCGTGGTTCCATTATTCGCCTTCCTGTTATGTGGATCTGTGGATCCTTCATTGTTTCTATTGGCTTTTGGAGTTTGCCTGCATCTGGCGAGCAGCGTCTAACAGTTTCCCTGCACATCATTACTCTCTGCGTTTCTTGTGAGCTTCGCTGTCCAGTAGGAGAAGCAATTCAATTCAAGGAGGTGCTGTTATAGGGAAACACAGGTCACAGGTGGAACAGCATAAGTTTTCTACACCACGAAATTCTCCCCTCTGTATTCATTACGGGCTCCTAATGGACTAGAACGATAAGGGATTGATCTTGACCTGAGGAATGATCAGTATTTAATGTAGCCGATGCCGAGAGAGCCTGGGTGTGGTTGCATGCAAAGCCCCAATTAATTTTTGGATGCATCAAGCATGAAGTGGCCTATATCTTTGTGTCTTCTGTTCGCCTAGCGCAGCAGCATGCTACATGTAACTACAAATTAATCTGATTCAAGTTATTTGACTTGAAGGCAATATTTAGTGCCGAAGGCTTGTAATCTGTTTTGTCTGGATGGCCAAAGCTCCAGAAATTGCTCGCAGAGATCCCTTTGCCATGTGTCTGTGAGTTAGTGAATTGGTAAGGCAAGCATATTTTTAAAACCTATAAATGCGTGCCAGGGAAAAAAACAGAAGAAGCATAGTTTTGTTCTTTCCTCTTCCCTTTTTTTGAGAGGTAACCACATTGAGGCCAAGTGGATAACTAGGTTCTTACAAGCATAGAGTTACTCTTGGTGTTGGTGGTGGTTCCGTTATTGGTCTTGCCAAGCGGCTCTATTAAAGTAGGGCAGACGAGACTACGAAGCCACGTGGATTCAATTTCGCAAGGGATGTCTGGTTACGAAATGCTAGACACCCCAGGATGTGCTTCTGGGTACCCGCTCGGGAGAACCCTTTCGAAGCCTACGAACCGTCAAGACTCAGATCTGCAGGTTTCAGCGGAAAACAATCTTTCTAGCAATTCAGGAGTGCTGCAGCGGCAATTGAGCAACAGCAGCGGCTACGGTGGCACCGAGAACAAAGCCACCGCCAGCAGAGCTGATGCGACAGCTGCTGCTTCTGCTGCTTCCAGATGCGCTGGATCTTTGCTGCTGCAGGTGGATGAGCTGCTTCGCGGGCTGGGCGAGAGTCCTCTTTCGGAGTTGCTCCTCGCTGAAAAGTGTCTCGGCGATGGAGCCTGCAGTGCCATCGCCAGCCGTCTCCTTAAATGGACTTCGATTCATGTTCTTGACTTAGCTGTACGTACGCTCCAATGCGCAGCACGAAGCTTCAAAAACATCTTCTTGTCGAGGAAATACGTTTTAGAGGGACTAGGATAGATAGCGGTAGTAAGAGTAGCTAATGTTTATGCAACATAAAATACTTTAGACGTTGACTGGTGATAGTAAGAATGATGATACTTTATACTTTAACGAAAACAGTCGCTAGTGCTACTGGAAACACTTGTGGTAGCAGTCAATGTAACTTCCTACAAACTAGGAGCTGTGATGAGACGCAATCTTGCCCGTTGACCGCTGAGGAGAAGAACACTCGTTGGCATATGTTACAATCTACATATATATATATATCTGCGAAAATATACATATACAACGCATGTGGGCTGCAAATATGTAGTTATGCAAGCAGTAAAATACGGCACTTTCCTCTGCTGTAGGCCTTGTCCCACGTTCTGTATCCTTTCGCCTTACATATAGGGTAATAATATATCGGAAAAAGGGTTCAAACTTCTAGCTCCAGCTATTTGCCATCTCAGGCAGCTGAGGCAACTCAGGCTTGACTGGAACCCGATTGGCTCCGGTACGCTTCTAAGTCGTGGGACTTGAAACACGAGACGTAAACGTAGCGAGGCACGTACTGTATCAGATAAAAGTATTAACATATAGATGTGGTGGCTCTACGAGAAACAACAATACTTTTTAACATGCTTGCTGCCAGTGCCGGCGTCTGGTGCCGCTGCTCTTGTTGTTGCTGCAGGGGATGACTGCAGTGGGTCTGGGTCCGTGCCTTTGCTGTGCGAGAGCATACGGGGACTAGAGTCTCTACAACTGTTGTCACTTATACACTGCCAGCTGGGCAGCGCCGCTGCTGACGCCCTCAGCGAGTTGATCCTCAGAAACAGGTGCGTACGCTAACCACCCCGCCAGGGGCAAGGACTTTGATCCGTAGAGTGTAAAATTCAGCTTTCAGACGGCAATGCTTCCCAGGAATTTGGAGGCGTTTGCACAGTCGGAACCTAAAGGAGATACATTTACGAAACAACTCACTAGGGGAGGAAGGCAGTGCGCAGCTGGCCATGGCGCTGAGGCCAAACAGATGGATTACCGTTCTAGACCTTGCGGGTGGGCAAAAGAAAAAATAAGGCAATATTATGATATCATCTCTTCGGCTAGTCTGCGTTCGCGAGACAGGAAACAAACGAAACTCCCAAATAAACCGAATAAGCTGCACTGATTTGCGATCCAGCGGGCATAGACAGTGATTCTGGTCAACGGCCATGAGAGTTTGTGGAGCTAATGTACAACTCGCAGATGTAAATTTCATACATTTTTCATAGTTCTAACCAAAAAGATGAAAACACATATGCAGATTGAAGTATATACGTGACCTTTACGAGCATTGGCAGGCATATGGGTTTTGGCCCACAGCTACGCATGTGGAGATATGAGTATCAAGAGGAAGCAGCGTAGTTAAGCAGTTTCATATATCCGTTTATATCTGTGTACAAATGTTCATACATGCATTCATAATGTGTGTACGCATGATTTTTCATACACGTCTTGTAGCATGGGTCAACCTGCAGGCAATGGGGCCAGGCCCTCGACGCTCCGTCAAATATCAAACTGCTGCGCCGACAACAACAAGCTGCTGCAGCTGCACTCGATGCCGCCACAGCAGCATCAGCCGCCTAGCCGGGGACACCAGCGCACTGTAAATCACATGCAGGATCAAGAAATGAAACAGCAGCAGCAGCAGCAGCAGCAGCAAACAGATAACTACATCAAGAAAATGGAGGCCGAGCTAAGGAGCACTGAGCAGGTGACCTTAACTACCTACAGCACAAAGGCAAAAGCCGAAAACAACCCCTGAAGTGTATACAACGAAACGTACGCGCTAATCGGAGTTCTTTAAGTCCATCTTGAAGTAAGAATGCTGTTGTTGCTGCTGTTGTTGCTCCTCAAATACTATGCTGCCGTCGCTGTTGCAGCAAAGCGCTCGGTTGCTGCGTCGTCTGGAATCAGATCTTACGTCGTCGGCTCAGAGACACAATGAGACGAAACGAGAAAACTTACTATTAAAGCAAAAGCTTTGCGAGCTACAAAGCGCCACGGTCAAGTGTCAGCAAGGGTGTATGGTTAAAAGCTTGGGGCTTAGGACTTGAGGCCTGTAGCTCGGGAGAGCCTTAAGACGAAGAACTGCTTATCTGTTTTTCTGCCTTACCTCAGCAAACTTAATGCAAGATGAACGCCGAGAGCTCCTCAAGGAGAATGCCCACTTAAAAGTTCGTTACACGAATGCAGCTGCTCATCTAGCTAGCTGCCTAGGCAAACATACGGCAACGCTGCCACGCTGCCAAGCCAGCTGCCTATAGATTACACTGATGACAATAGACCGCTTAGATATTTGTAGAGCTGTCCGGGTTTGGATGTGGCAGGGCAGTTTGGAGCAGAGGTACAGAGAACTGTGCGAAGCTCAACTTCTGGTGCAGCAGCAGAAGCTGCAAATACAGCAGCAGCAGCAGCAGCAGCAGCAACAGCAACAGCAGCAAAGCATGCTTCAGAGGCAGCTGGACGACAAACAGGACGCCAATGAGAAACTCCTCAGCGACCTTCAAGTCAGCCAGCTATCCAGCAAGCTCGGCAGTCGACTGCCTCAGTTATCAAGCTACAGAGGCAGCGTACACCTTTGTTGACTGCATAGATTGTTTCTGATTCTCAGTTGCCACAGTACCGCCCCTAGATTCTAAGGCATAACCCATAGACTCTTGCTTTTGGACCCCAAACTGTAGCCCCTATGCCTTAATTTTGATTTTGGCCTTGGATCTTAAGGATTCAATGCTGCCCGCTGATTCGCTGTTTATTACGTGCCCTGATGGCTGCAGCAGCGCGACCTGCAACTGCAACAGGCGGAGCTCCTACTGCAACAGCAGCAACAAGACACAGCGCGCGCGCAGGCAGAACTTGAGCAGCAGCAAAGCACAGCAGAGAGGCGACAGCAACTGCTGCAGCAAGAAGTTGATCGGCTGCAGCAGCAGCAGCAACTGCTGCAAAAGCAACTTTTGGAAGAGAAAGATAAGCTCATGCAGCAGCAGGATGGAACGCTCCAACAGCAACAACAGCAGCAGCAGCAGTTGCAGCAGCAGCAACACAGAATTCTTGAGCTGCAGCAAGAGCTCCAGCAAGAAACACAGCGCCACCATCAGAGCGAAAAAGAAGCTCTCGAAGAAAGACAGAGCATAGCTGCCGACCTGAAGCGCACTCAGCAAAAGTAATTATGGAATAACGTTAAACGCTTAATGCCTACGGATAGGCATGTAGATCCGGCCATTAGAGTTGATGCTCTGAGGGGCTTTTACGCTAGAGGGTACAGCAATGGGAGTCTGTAGCTCAGGCTTCAGAGTTTATTCTAGACGATTTAGGATTTACAATGGAGGCTCTAAGGCTCATACGTAAGGATTTGGCCTCCTTTCCTTTAGGGTTAAGACTTAGGGTCTTGGCCGGGGTGCACTTAGGGTAGAGGAACTGAAGCAAAGGCTACAAGAGCGGCGAGAGACGGAGGAACTGCAACAACAACAGCAACAACAGCTGGAGCAGCAAGTGGCTGAGTTGCAACAAGAAGCTGCAGCAGCAGCCACAGCTGCCGAAGAGCTACGGGCTAAGCATAGGCAATTAGCAGCAAGGGCTGCTGCAGCAGACGCGGAGCAGCAAAGACAGCGCACAATTCTCAATTCTCGCCAGGTGCTACATTTGTCCCCATACGCGCTAAGCCCTGAACCGTAAATTAGGAGCCATGAAGTGTAAGCATGATGAATCTATCACCAAATCTCAGGTTCAAACGTCAATCACTTGAACGAATCGGTGAGAGGACCTGTAGAATGTTTCTGTTGCTGCTGCTGCAGAGAGCGCTAGAACAACTGCAGCAGAAGCTCACAGAGGAACAGCAGAGCCACACGACGACAAAAGAGAACCTTAAATCAGTCGCAGCAGTGGCAGAGGCTACGGCAGCCGAGCAGCAGCTACAACTGCAGCAGCACAAGCAACAAATAGAGGAGCAAGAACAACAACTCAAATCAGCACAAGCAGAGGCGTTGAAAAATGAGGCCAATATAAGAGCTCTCAAAGAAGTGCAGGAGCAACTTAAGGACGAGCTTAGGGTGCTGACTAATACTTTGAAGACTTAACTCGAAACTCTAAAATTTAATGTAGTTCGCCTCACCTAAAATTCTACGGTGCAAAGACCACCCTGGCACTTTCGCTGTTTCTTTCTCTGTTGCTTCCCCTGCAATCTTGACAAGTACCACTGCACCTACTGCTGGCGCTAAAGCTGATGGCGCGTCTGCCGCTGCTTCTGGTGTTGATGTGGCTGCAGCGCACCCAGGCTGAGTGCCAGCGGGCCCAGGCAGAGGGGCGTATGGCAGCAGCAAAATTGCAGCGGCAGCAGCGGGAGTGGCAGCGGCAGCGAGATGAACTGCATCTGCGTTTGAAGAATGGCATAGAACAGTTACAAGTCATTCTAGCGTCGACAAGCCATGAGGACGCAGAGCTCCACGCCATATAAGCTGAATATGGTTTGGCGTAGGTAGTATTGGAATAATTATAACCAGCAGAGGCTAGATGAACACAACGCGTTGCGGCTCGGCAGGATATCAGTCGCTTGCTGAGCTGAATTACCAGGACCCACGTAGACAATTCTGCCCGCAGAACAGAACTACTGGCTACTGGGCCCCCTCGGGGCTTACAAAGGCAGG
This sequence comes from Eimeria necatrix, assembly GCF_000499385.1. NCBI lineage: Eukaryota > Apicomplexa > Conoidasida > Eucoccidiorida > Eimeriidae > Eimeria > Eimeria necatrix. Next base: position 141,653 of record NW_013655239.1, read on the forward strand.
GAATAGCTATAATATGTACATAACACAATATAACGCGTGCTTCCGCGGGCTACTATTACTTAAATGCTAGGACAGCCAGTGCTGTGGCTAGCTCTCGTGGTCAAGTGTGGTCACTACCGAGGTCCTGAAGGCAGCGGTACTCCACTTAAAGAGACGACTGAGCCTTTAGCCGGACGCACTGTGTGTCTGACGTTTCTATAGTGATGACGGTTGGGGTTCTGTGCAAAAAGCTGCCCTTCATAAGTCGGCACACCCACACCAACTATTTAAGTTGCTCCCAATACTGCCCAAATAGTTGCATTTAGCTGCTGATATCTTCATAAGGTGCCGTTAATGGCAGACAGCTTGTTAGTGCTGGTAGAAGTTTAGTTGAGGCGAGCTCCAATTAGCTGCATGCAGCCTCAAGTGAATATGCTAATCTGTTGAAGGACGTTGCTGCTGCATGTGTACCCCAATTGCTTATCTCAACTGAGGGTTCTTACGGATTGCTGCTAGTCCCTGTGATTACAGCGGTAGCAAAGTCTCTACTGTAGCTGGGCAGTGTAAAAACAGGTAGTTATTATGCTTGCAGAGGACACAGCATAACTGTCGCCTGCATGGAGGCTGAATATAAAATTATGAGCCCAAAAACGAGACAAACGGGGCATATCTATAGAACAAGGAAACTGCTTTAAACCAGATTCGAACGCTTCGAATCAGTTATGTAGGGCTGCACGGTCATCTGGGAAGTGAGGATTCCACCGCGCCTTTCACAGTCAGTGTCAACGGAGTACTCTCGCAAAAGTTTTTAAATAAAGAATGTAGCGTCTTTCTTCTGCACTAATATGGGTCACAGCTACCTCCCTGTGTGCCCTCCCTAAGCTCGCAGCAAAGCCGCCCTCGTGTACCTCCTTTCCACTGAGCAAAAATGAGAGGCTTTTGCAATTATTAATAACGATACCTATTGTTGTACGTATCACCTTTTTCTTGCTTGTGCGACTCCTTGTTCAATTGGTTTATGCATGTGCTGTGGCATATTTTTGATACCATACAGCGGCAGTAGGGGTCAGAAAAGCGTGAGAGAATGATATAATGGACTGCATAAGTTCAAGATTTCAATTTTGAGAAACAGCTGCGGAAGCACTTGATGGGGCGGGACAGTAGGAAAAAGGCGAGGCTACAAGCGATGTCTCGAGTGTTTTGGGAAGGGGAGCAAGACACCGGACTGAAAGACTAGACTGGAAAACAAAAGTGAATCTCCTCGAATATTCAGATGGACAATTAAAAACTACAATTGAAAATTAGGAAGAGAAAGTCCCAGTCCTTGTCCTCTCAAGCGCTACTAGCTGTGTTGTACGGCTCCTGCGCCCGATTGCAGTCGGCACCAGGCCAAGGCCCAAAACTAGAGTGTACGCACCAGATAAAGAATCAAAAACACTACTAGAATGTTGTTAAATGGTTTGAAATAATTCACAAAGCAGCGTTTCACAAGATATAGGAGAGCAGTAGGCGCGTTGAGCTGTGGCCGACACCCCGAGACAGAGGCTGCTCTGGCAGCAACCTGTTTGTTTACTGAGTTCGCCATTAACTTGTGTCAAGAATAAAAGTAATGAATCAAATAAAGCATTTCACTCATTCTTGTAGCTGTTTAATTGCCTTTTTTCTCCCTTTAGCGGCTCCTTGCCTGTGCAGTCACGGCTGCCCCGCCCTTGCGGTGGGGCCTGCCGGGGTACCTCGAGTGTTTCTCTATAAGTCTTCGCCTCTCTCTCTTGATGTTTTTTCTCTTTTATTTGAAGCATGCAGTGCTCTTTCCATTGCAAGGACACGCGGGGCTGCTACAGGCGCCCTCAGAGTCGTCTACGGCCGTCCGAGGCCGACTGGCTTTAGGGGGGCCCCCAACGAAGATGCCTTGGAAGGCCCCCCGTTTGTCTTTTTGTTTCCCCCTTCCATTTTGTTTTCTCATTGTATTCCACTTTGTAGCATTAGTTGCTTCCAAAGGTCTCATTCTGCACCGAGACACACGGCCGGCAGCGAGCGCAGGCGGGGCCCCCCATGGGGGCCCCCCTGGGGCCCCCTTCTCTTTTCGTGCTTACCACCCATTACTAGCAAGCCCAGGTCACGGTGCTGCATTTAGAGGCTGTGGCTTTATTGCCAAGTCCCCCCTAAGCTCCCCAGAGAGTGCTCTGGGGGCCCCACGGTGCACCCTAGGGGGGCCCCCCGTTGGGGGCCCCCCCACGGTATTTGCTGCTCGCAGGGCCCACCAGTGGGCACAAACTGCTTCTGCGCAGCCACAGCTACTTGGCAGCAGCCAAGCTGCTGCAGTTTGGCAGCAGAAGGGCCCGGGGCTCTCTCGCCGCGATCTTGGCTGTGGGAGGCTGTGGGCTGGCCCTGCAGCAGCAGCAGCAACAGCAGCAGCAGCAGCAGCAACGAGCGCAGAACGAGGATCCGCTAAGGGAGTTGCTGCAGCAGCAGCAGCAGCAGCAAGGCGAGCCCTCAGCTGCTGGGGGCCCCCCTTGTCTGCTGCTGCTGAAAAGGTCCTGAAGGGGCCCCGTCTTGTGTGGGGCGCTTTGTGTCGGCTGCCCCGCGCTGGCTCTGCAGGAGCAGAAAAAAGAGACGCAATAGGACTAACGAGGCATGTTGCTGCTGCTGCTGCTGCTGCTGCTGCTGGGGGCGTCAGCAAATGCTTCTCTGCCGTCTCCGTAGAGCCTCGCCTGAGCGGCTGCTGCAGCAGCAGCAGCTGCTGCTCTTTGCTGCTGCTGGGGCTGTTGATGCTGCTGATGTCTGAGGTGCTGCGTTTGTCGCTGCTGCTGCTTGTGCGTCTGCTGCTGCTGCTGCTGCTGCTGCTGCTGCTTGCGCTGCAGGCTGCTGAAGGAGCTGAGGTCTACGTTGTCGCTGCAGCTGTTGGCTCCTGCTGCTGCTCTGTCTCTTGTTGCTGCTGCTGCTTCCTTTGCCCGCTCCTACTTGCTGGGCCGTGTCTTTGACTGTGCTGCTGCTCTTGCTTGCAAAGAGGGTACAGCAGATGGGGGGCCCCCTCTTCAGGGGGCCTCTGACCTTCTCCTTATGGAGGGGGGGGCCCCCCTAGGGGCCCCTTCGGGTCCACGCAGTGGCGCTTTGCTGCCGCTGGTGCTGCGGACGGCAGCAGCAGCAGCAGTGGAGGCCTTGAGCTCCGTAACGAGGGTCTGCTGCTGCTGCTGCTGCTGCTGCTGCTGCTGCTGGCAACGGCGGTAGTCTCTTCTGCGCAGCACGTGCCTGCCTGCGTCTCGCTGCCGCGGCAGCAGCTGCTTTGCTGCTGCTGCTGCTTCTGCTGATGCTGCTGCTGCTGCTGTTGGGCTGCTGCTGTGCGCGGCTTTTGTCTCTCTCTTTCGTTCTTTTTTGTCAGCCCTCTCGGCGCCTGAGTACTCCTGCTGCTTGCAGCCATGACTTTGTGTCTCTTCATGTGTCTTTTGCCACTTTTAGTCTCCAATTTGGGGCCTAAGGGTTTAGGGTTTAGGGTTTAGGGTTTAGGGTTTGGGGTTTGTGGTGGGTGCGCAGGACGCACTGTTTACGTGTGCGCGTTGGCATTTGGTGGTGGAGATGCAGAAACGGCTTTTTGCGACTTTGCTGAGGTAAGGGTTTAGGGTTTAGGGTTTAGGGTTTAGGGTTTAGGGTTTAGGGTTTGGAGGCGGATTGACCCCTGAGTTGGCTGCACGGGTGTCTGTACACCTGGTCTGCTGCGCGCCCGAGGCGCTGCAGAGCTGCGGTGTCTGGGCACCTGCGGTGTCTGTACACCTGAACTTTTTGCTGCAGACAAGAAGCAGCTTTCTTCGACTCCAACAGCACAGGGACTTTGGCGAGTCGGATCTTGAATGACACGGAAGACATGCAGGCAAGCACTTGCAGCTCAAGCGCAGCAGCAACAGCAGCAGCTGCTGCTGCCGCCGCAGCCGCGGCTGCCTCTTGCTGCCGAGCCCCGCCCCCGCTGCCGTTGTTGCTGCTGCTGCTGGTCTGCTGCTGCTGCTGCAGTTGCTGCAGCAGCATCTGCGGTTGCTGCAGCTGCTGCTTTCGCAGCTGCTGCCACCGCTGCCACTGCTGCTGCTGCGACTGCTGCTGCCGCTGCTGCTGCGACTGCGGCTGCGACTGCTGCTGCTGCTGCAGCAGCTGCTGCTGCTGCGGGTGCGTGCGGCGCAGCAAGTGGTGACCAGCGGCGCGCAGAAGCTGCTGGCGGCGGTGGTCAACGTCAGCGTCGGGGGGGCCCTCATGTTTTACTTGTCGCCGCAAATGGCTGCGCTGGGGATGCTGGCGGTGCCCTGCGTGCTGCTGGGCACTGGCGGCGCAGCACGCGCCATCGGCAGCCTCGGTCTGCTGCTGCTGCTGCTGCTGCAGCTGCTGCTGGTAGTGATGATGGTGCTGCAGATGCTGCAGTTGCTGCTGCAGTTGCGGCGGCAGGCGCTGCTGCGGGGGCTGGTGCTGGTGCTGCGGGTGCTGCTAGTGTTGCTGCTGCTGCTGCGGGTGCTGCTGCTGCTGCTGCTGTTGGTGCTGCTGCTGCTGCTGCTGCTGCAGCACTTGGCAGCGTCGGCTGCTTTGCCTAATTGCTCCTGGCCCTTGCTGCTGCTGTCTTCGCCAATTCAGGTTTGCTGCAAAATGACCTTTTGGCAGATATTTCGGCCATCGCCACGGAAGTTTTGGCGAACGTCCAGACCGTCAAAGCCAACGCAGCAGAAGACATGGAAGTGCAGGTGACCCTCAATGCCCGGCTTTGCATGCATGCATGCATGCATTGACTGGCCAAGCATGCGTTTTAGGGGCCTGTCCTCTTGCTGCTGTGCGTGCTGCTGCGCCTCGCGCACAGCCCCGGTGTTTCTGCATGCATCAACTCTATCTTGCATGCGTTGCGTGCGCTGTGGAGACTGCATGCAGTCCTTTTTGCATGCGACTGCATGCAGTCCTTTTTGCATGCATGCGTGCTGCGTCTAGTGCATGCATGCAACCGGGCTTGCATGCGCTTTGAGGCCTCCTGCATGCGCTTGTCTTCAGCGCTACAGCGCCTGCCAAGACGCCTCTCTGCGGGTGCTGCGGGAGGGAGTTATTGCAGAGTCTTTCTTCAAACAGGCGAAGCAAATGCTGCTGCTCACCACGGACTTGGGGCTTTTGGCTTTCGGTGGGGCTGCGCGCATGCAAGCGTCGGCTCACGCGATGCATGCATGCATGCGATGCATGCATGCATGCGCCTTCTCCCCCTTCTCCTTTTTGCTGCTGGGACTGCTGCTTCACGCAAACCCCACACACCAGTGCCCCTGCACAGAGGGCCTCTCCTCGCTGAGGGCCCCAGCAGGGGGCCCCAGCAGGGGGCCCCAACAGGGGGCCCCAGGGGAGGGCTCCAGGAGGCCGGGGCCCCAGAAGGGGGCCTCAGGAGGGGGCCCTAGTTGGCGCTGCTTGGTGGGTCTTTTGGGCTGCAGCGCATGCGTTTTGTGCGTGCGTTGGGGCTTGCTGGTTTCAGGCATGCGGTCAGTGGTCAAGGGGAACTTGACCATTGGTCGCTTCATGTCTTTCCGCAGCTATTTGCGGAAGTTCTATTTGGCATTAGACGCCCTCACGGACATTTACAAAGACACCCGCTTTTCCCTGACAGCCTCGAAGCGCTACTTCGATCTCATAGACAGAAAGCCAACTCTTGTTTCGAAAAAGCTGCAACAAGAAACCCAAAAGCCCGCGGGGGGCCCCTCTCCAGAGTCCCAGGGGGCCCCACAGGGGCCCCCAGGGCAGGCAGCGGGCCGGCAAGGGGAGGCCAGGGGCCCCGCACTTGTAGAATTCAGGAACGTTAGCTTCGCTTATGCTCCAACTTCAGCAGCAGCAACAGCTGCAGCAGCTGCAGCAACTGGAGACGGGAAGGCAGAAGCCGGGGGAAGCCTTGGAGGCCCTCAGGTATTCTTTGCACGATTTCACAGGGTTCGGGGAGCTCCGCCATCGCCTGCTGCTGCTGTTGCTGCTGCTGCTGCTGGCGACTGTGCTGCTGCCGCTACAGTCACTGTTTTCCTGCTGCTGTTGCCGTTGTTGCTGCTGCCGCTGCTGTCACTGCAACGCAAGATACCGAAGCAGCGCGCTGCCGTGGATCAGTGCAAACCATTCGCTAGACTGACCAGGCGTTCTGCCTGCTGCTGCTGCTGCTCCTTGTGCTTGCTGCTGCTGCTGCTGCTGCTGCTGCAGATCCTGAAGAACCTTTCTCTACGGGTGCCCCGCGGGGAAGTGCTGGCTCTTGTGGGCCCATCCGGCGCGGGCAAATCGACTCTTGTCAAACTGGCGCAGCGTTTCTATGACCCGCAGGTAGTCAAGCAAAAACAGCACGAGCAGCAGCAGCAGCAGCAGCAGCAGCATGGGCAGCAGCAGCATCAGAAGCAGCAGCAGCATGAGCCGCAGCAGCCGCAACAGCTTCCGCAGCAGCACCAGCCTCCAACTTGCGAGCCGCTGCCAGCAGCATTACCTGCATCATAACTAGCACGTGCACCACTTGGGCAGCAGCACCGCTGCTTCCAGCGCCAGCAGCAGCAGCAGCAGCAGCAGCAGCAGCAGCACGTTTGCGTGTGTGTATTGCAGAGCGGCTCGGTGCTGCTTGACGGCGTGGACTTGCGCGAGATGGACTTGCCCTCAATACGGCGTTCTGTGTCTTATGTGGAACAAGAGCCTTTGCTGTTTAGAAGAAGCATTGCAGATAACATTGCCTACGGGCTGCGGCCCCTGCAGCAAAGCAGCGATGACTGGATGAGGTGCAGCAGCAGCAGCAGGCTGCAGCAGCAACAGAAACGAGGCAAGAGCGACCCGGAGACGCAGGCCACGAAGCAGCAGCAGCAAGAGTGCCAGCAGCAGCAACAGGAAGGCCAGCAGCAGCAGCGAGAAGGCCAGCAGCAGCAGCAGCAAGAGTGCCAGCAACGGCAGCAGCAGGAGACGGACTTGTACGAAGCGGAGCTGTCGCGGACTCTGCGCCACCCCGAGGCAGCAGCATGGCCTGCGGGTTTGCTGCAGCAGGTCGTTGCTGCAGCAGCAGCAGCAAACGCGCTGCCCTTCATCAAGCAGCTAGCTGACGGCGTCTTCACTGTCTGCGGCGAAGGCGGAGTTCGGCTTTCGGGAGGTCAGAAGCAAAGAATTGCGGTGGCCCGGTAAGGACAGCTAGCTAGCAGCTAGCTAGCCACGCAGCAGGACTAGTGGCTAGCTGGCGGGGGCGCAGCTAGCTGCGCAGCATGGCGGCCTGGTGCTGCTGGGCAGAGTTGCCGCCAGCTAGCTATCACAGCTAGCTAGAGGGCTGCTCAGCTAGCTAAGCAGCTAGCTAGGCTGCTTTTGCTGCTGCAGCAGCCTTATGCGAAGGATGGCTGGCGCGGGCCGGCAGCTAGCCGGTGACTAGCTGCTTGCTAGCCGCGTAGCTGCAAGCTCCACGTGTTCAGCTGGTTGCTGCGTTGCTCCACCGCTGCTGCTGCTGCGCTGCTGCTGCTGCTGCGCTGCTGCTGCTGCTGCTGCTGCAGGGCGCTGCTGCGCAAGCCGCGGCTGCTGATTCTTGACGAGGCCTCCAGCTGCCTCGACGCCGACAGCGAGGCAGCACTAGCGAGCACTTTGAGGCGGCTGAAGGGTCAAACCACTGTCATCACGATTGCACACAAACCCTCAGTAAGGGTTTAGGGTTTAGGGTTTAGGGTTTAGGGCCGGTTGAGGGCCCAAAAGCGGTGCTTCACTGTTGCTGCTGCTGCTGCTGGGACGGCGCGTGTAGCTGTCGTTCTCAGGCGAACTCGCCAGGCCCAAACACTCGAATTAGGGTTTAGGGTTTAGGGTTTGGGGTTTTGCTGCAGAGCCTCAAGGAGGCAGACCGGGTGGTGGTGATCGAAGATGGACAAGTGGCAGCAGAAGGCCCTCGCTCTGAGATGCTCGGAAACAAAAGCTCAAGGCACAGGCAGCTGCTGCAGGACGAGCTGTAAGCCCTGAGCTGGAGCGCGCAGCAGCAGCAGCTGCTGCAGTTGCTACTCGCAGCAGCAGCTGCTGCAGCGGTTATCCGCAGCGGCAGCTGCTGCAGCTGCTACCCGCAGCAGCAGCTGCTGCAGCTTATACCCACTGGCGGGCGCTGCGCGCCGAAAAGAGGCAGCAGCAGCACCTGCTGCAGCCCCTGCATGAGCAGCTGCAGCAGCAGCAGCTGCAGCAGCTGCAACACAAGCTGCAGCAGACGGCCGTTTATTTGTTGGAAGTCTTTTGCTTCAATTTGCCAACTCTTTTTCACTCGTTTTAATTAAATGCACAGGAACAAGCACGGATATGACTTCGGCTGTACGTACACCTCAGCGCAATATATGAACAAAACCAAAAGTAGACAAAAGCAAATAAATCACTTTATATAATCTACAGAAACATACTTG
>NW_013655239.1:155000-184526 GCF_000499385.1 Eimeria necatrix
AAGCAGCCCATAGACTTCCGGCTGCAACCCTAGCGAGTCGCTGGGCAGCAGGAAGCAGCAGCAACAGCAGCAGCTTTCCATTTGCTTCTTGCGCGTTTGTTAATGGCTAGTTGTTTACTTCCTTTTATTTATTTATTCACAGACACAAAAACAACCAGCAGCAACCAACGCTGCGTGGCAGGCCCAGGCGGGCCAGCTAGCTTGATCTAGCTAGCTAGCTAGCTGACCACGTAGGTAGCTAGTCAGGCAGTTAGCAGGCTAGCTAGCTAGCTAGCCGGGTAGCTATCTGGCTAGCTAGCTAGCTGCCAGCTAGCCAGGCACTGAGGAGGCTGGACGAGCAAGCGAGTGTGGCTAGCTGCCGCACTTGGACGCGAGCTTGCTAAGGGGTCCACTCGCTAGCCACACACCTAGTTAGCTGGGGAGCTCACCCGCTAGCCACACAGCTAGCATAGCTAGGGGGTCCCCTCGCTAGCCACATAGCTAGCTAGCTAGCGCGTCCCCTCGCTAGCTACATAGCTAGCTAGAGGAGGCCGACTCGCTCGCCACACAGCCAGCTAGCCGGAGAGCTCAGCCAATCACCTGCCAGCTAGGTGGCCTCCCTCAGCTGGCTAGCTAGCCCTTTGGCTAGCTAGCCCCTGGCTGGTCAGCCTTTGGCGAGCCAGCCCGTGGCTAGCTAGCCGAAGCTAGCTAGCCACGGGCTGGCTCGACTCCTGCTAGGCGGCCGCCTCTCCATGGGAACCCCGTGGCTGGCCAGCGAGCCCTTGGCTAGCTGGCTGTGGCCAGCTAGCTAGCCCCTGGCCATCCGGCTATGGCTCGCCAGCTAGCCCTTGGCTAGCTGGCTGTGGCTAGCTAGCTAGCCCTTGATTAGCTACCCCGCCCTAGCGGCTAGCCACCTGGCCGGTTTCCATCTACCTGGCCGTGGCTCTCTATCTGGCCGTGACTAGCTAGCTGGCCCCTCCCCAGCCAGCCCTCCCCAGCAGCCGCCCAGCTAGCTAGCCAGCTAGCTAGCCTGCCAGTCAGCTAGCTAGCTAGCTAGCCAGCCAGCTAGCTAGCTAGCCAGCCAGCTAGCTGGCTAGCCAGTCAGCTAGCCAGCCAGCTAGCTAGCCAGCCAGCTAGCTGGCCAGCCAGCTAGCCAGCCAGCCCGCCAGCTAGCCAGCTAGCTAGCTGCGTCGGGGTCCGGGGGGGCCGCGGGGCGCAGGCGAAGGAGCCGCGGGTCGGCCTGGGGGGGCACTTCGACCCAGCGAAAGCGCTGCATGCAAAGCTGCAGCAGTTGGGGGCTGCCGGCGGAGTAAAGGTAAAGCGAAGGCAGCAAAAACATCAGCGACACGAAGAAGACCTGCAGCCGCCGCTCTGCTGCTGCAGCGGCGCTGAGGCGCCCGTAGCCGCTGCGGAAGAACGAACGCCGCACCCACGAACGCCCCAGCATCGCTGCTGCTGCTGCTGCTTTGCTGCTGCTGCTGCTGGTTCGTTGCTGCTGCTGCTGGTTCGTTGCTGCCGCTGCTGGTTTGTTGCTGCTCCTGCTGCGTCTGGCGCGGTTGTTGCTGCTGCTGCGTCGGCGGGTGCTGTTATTGTTGTTGTTGCTGCTGCTGCTGCGTCTCGCGCTGTTGTTGTTGCTGCTGCTGTGTCGGGTGCTGTTGTTGTTGTTGTTGCTGCTGCTGTGTCTGTGGCTGCTGCTGCTGCTGCTGCTGTTCTTTCTGCTGCTCTTAGTGCAGCCGTGGTCTGTGGCTTGACATTTGGGGTTCTAGGGTTTGGGGTTTAGGGTTTGCTGTGCAGCTGCTGTTGTTGCTGCTAAAGATGCGGGTGCAGCGGGTTGGGGTGCTGCGGCGGGCCGCTGGCCAAGCTGCAGGAGTTCTGCTGCTGTGCGCTGCAGCCGATTTAGTTGCCTGCTGCTGCTGCTGCTGCTAACATTGCCCTTGATGCTGCTGCTGGAGGCCAAGACACAACAGCATAACGGCTGGCTGCTGCTTCTGCGAGGCCCCCACAGATCCCGCAGCAGCGCCGCCTCTTGCTGCAGCTGCTACACTTCCGATTCACGAAGATGATACTTTTGCTGCAGTTTCCGCTGCTGCAGCAGCGAATGCTGCCCCTGCTGCCGTTGCTGCTACTGGCGAAGCAGCAAAATTCAATGGGCCCTGCGACCCGACAAGATATGTATGCAGAGGCTCACTCGGGGTACTCCGGAGCTGCTGCAGCAGCAGCAGCCAGCAATTCACAAAAAAAGAGGAAAGAATTAACTGTTAATTCCATTTCCGAAATCGCTGCAGCAAGGGTCAGCAGGGGCTGGGACATGCAGTCAGCGCACGGGGAGCTGCTGCTGCGGGCAGCGGGGCCCCCTCCATCATAGTGCCCCAGATTTGGGGTTTAGGGGTCAAAATATTGGCGAATTTGACTTTAAAAATATGCTTTATTGATTAGAAAGACCATTTATGGTAGCTAGTGCAGCGGGCGCAGAAGCAACAGCAACAGCAGCTGGAGCAGCACTAGCTGATGCCGCTGCTACTGCAGGCGGACTGCCGCTGCGGTCACTGCATCGCTCTCTGAGCAGCGACAGCAGCAGCAGCAGCAGCTAGAGCAGGAGCCACTGCAGCAAAACAAGAGCTTCTCCTTTAGAATTTATTAATATTTAAGTCATATTTGTTTCGCTGCTGAAATCGTCCTTCAGTTTTTGTCCGCCGCTGACCTGCCAGTCCTACTGCAACATGAGAGCAGCAAAGCCCAACAGCCAACAGCAGCACCCCTGCTGCCAGCAGGGGTGGAGCACTGAAAGCTCCCGACTGCAGCTGCATCAGCAGCTGTAGCAGCCGCAAACAGCGGCGCCAGCAGCAGCAGCTGCGGCCACAGTAGCTGCTGCAGCACCACCCCCAGCACCCCTGCACAGGCAGCTGCGGCTCCAGCCGCAGCAGCTTCGGCTGTTGCAGCTCAAGCAGCAGCGGCGGTGGCGCAGGCTGGGGCAGCAAAACTTTTTGCTTTCCTCGTCCCCCCCGCTACCTCCAGTGGCGGACTGGGTCTTTCCGCCTCACCCCTAGCAGCGCTGCAGCAGCAGCAGAACTGCAGCAGCAGGACTGCAGCAGCCGCAGAACTGCAGCAGCAGGACCGCAGAAGCAGCGCTGCAGCTTCAAGGCCACAGGAAACGCAGAGGCGCTGCAGCCCCCAGCAGCAGCAACGCAGGCGCAGCAGCTGCCCTCGAGTTTCCTCGGCACGAGAGCAAGAAGCAGCAGCTGCAGCAGCAGCAGCAGCAAAATACAGTCCTCCTGCGAGGATGGTCACTGCTGTGATGTCTTCAGGGGCGTCAGCGACAGCAGGAACGGCGCCGCGAGCAGCAGCAGCAGAAGCAACAGCTGCTGCTGCTGCTGTTGCTGCCAGCCCCCCAACGTTGCTGCTGCGCACGGCTTCGGCCACTACTGTACCTCCCCTGGCTTCACTTAGACTTGTACGGAGCCACAGCAGCAGCGACTGCAGCAGCAGCAGCAACGGCAGCAGCACGCGGAACAACATTACCAGCAGCGACTGTAGTGACGGCAATGAGTCGCCTAGACCTGCTGCAGCTTCTGCTGCTGCTTCTGCTCCAGCAGCATTGGCAGGAACCTCCCCTTTCTTGAGGAGCTTTACTTTTGACAGCAGCGCTGCCATCGGCAGCAGCAGCAGCAGCAGCTGCAGCAGGCAGCGGGTGGCTTCTTCCTCAGCAGCAGCTGCTGTCCGCATCAGCGAGCGGCGGCTGCGGGGCAGCGAGCTACCTTCTGAGAGCAGCAGCACAGCAGCAGGAGCAGCAGCAGCAGCGCAGCTGCAGCAGTTTGCTGCTGCTTGGTGGGCGCTGCCCTCGGTGGACACCCTCTGCAGCAGCAGCAGCAGCAGCACGGCCATTTGCTCGTCGCTGGACAAAGCAGTTGCTGCTGCTCTCTTTCCCACGAACCCGCCGCTGCGGCTGCAGCCCCTGCTTTCTGAAGAGCAGCAGCAGCAGCAGCAGCAGCACCTGCTGCTGGAGGCTGCTGTTGCCCGGGAAATGCGAGACACGCTGCCCGCTATGTATCGGCAGCGGCAGCAGCAGCTGCATGCTCTCGCGCTGCTGCAGCCTGAGGCTTACCGACAGTGCAAGGGCCTCCAAGCAGCAGCTCAAATCTATAAAGAAAGCCTGGCTCTGCTGCAGCAACTATTTGAGCCGCAGCAGCAGCAGCAACAGCAAGAGCAGCAGCAGCAGGCCGCGGCCGCTGCTGCTCCCGCCGCTGCAACATGTGCAGCAGCGGCAACAATGGGAGATGCGGGAGCGGCAGCAGCAGCAACAGGAGCACCAGACACAGGGCGGCCGCCAGCAGCAGCTGCTGCACCTCAGCAGGAGCAGCAGCAGCAAGAAGCTGGGGCCGCACCAGAAGCAGCAGCAGCAGCAATACCTAGCCGGCAGACTCTCAGGCGAACTTTGCTGCAGCTGCGGCAGCAGCAGTCCAGCTTGGTGGGAGAACTTATGATGGGTATAAGGGACTACATAGGGCCCCTGGCGGGCAGTTCTGGCTGTGGGGGCCCCTCGGGGGGCCCCTCGGGGGGCCCCTCGGGGGGCCCCTCGGGGGGCCCCCTGAGGCGCTCGCAGGGGGCCCCTCCAGGGGCCCCCACGCAGCCAAGCCGCAAGCAGCAGGCGGCGCTGCTGGCTATTTGCGATAAGTTTTTGGAGTCATTTTTTAGTGGAAGAGTTGCGGCAGAAATATTGAGAGAAAGATGCATTGGCGCCTTGGAGGGATGTGAGTTGCTGCTGCTGCTGCTGCTGCTGCTGCTGCTGCTGCGGTTGCTGCTGCGGTTGCTGCTGCGTCAGTGGGAGCTGCTACTAGTGTTGTCTGCTGCTTGAAGCTGTTCTTAGTGGTGGACAGACGCCTTGCTTCCATGCCTGTGCTGCTTCTGATGCTTCTGCTGCTGCTTTTGGTGCTGCTGCTGCTGCTGCTGCTGCTGCAGGGAACCCGTCAGGTGCTGCGCTGCAGCAGTGCGCTGTGGACTCGCTGGTAGTCCGCGCAGCAGCAAATGCGCAGCGGCTGGCACATAGCAGCCTCGGTGTGGCTCCTGCAATCAGGGTGTTCTTGTCTTCCGTTTGTTGCTGCTGCAACCACAGCAGCAACTGCAGAAGCAGCACGGACACCAGCAGCAGCAACAGCAGCGGCGCGTGTGGCAGCAGCAGCAACAGACTGTCCTCCCCATTTCCGAGCCCGCAGATGCGCCTTGTGCAGACGCCAACGCCCGGGGGCAGCAGCAGCAGCAGCAGCAACGACGGCAGCAGCGGCAGCTCCATCCGCAGCAGCAGCGGGCCGTGTAGGTGCACAAACGTGACTTGCTGCTGCAGCTGCAGCAGCGGCAGCACCGCAGGCAGCAGCAGCAGCAGCAGCAGCAGCAGCAGCCGCAGGCACGCAGCAGACAACCGAGTGGTTGTTCGCTGCGCCCCTGCATACGTCTACAGCGGCTGCTTCGAACTTATCAAGAACGCCATAGAGGCTACGGTGCAGCGGCAGCAGAAGCAGCAGCAAAGTCAGCAGCAACAGCAGGAGCAGCAGGGAGCTGTCGAGGAGGAGCAGCAGCAGGAGTGGGATGCAATGCCCGTGAGACAGTCTCGGTGTATATACAGCCTGCCCGCGCTTTGTGGTGCTCCTTCCGAAGAGCAGCAGCTTCAGCTGCCGCAGCAGCAGCAGCAGCAGCAGCAGCAGGCCATCAAGTTGCCCCCCGTCGATATTCACCTTATACTGGCTGCAGAGTCGGGGGTTGTGGTGAAGGTACGCTCCCAGCTGCAGCAGCAGCAGCGTGATCTTTGGAAAGCTGCTGTCGCAGCAGCAGCAGCAGCGCGAAGTGTAGGCGGCTACTGCCGCTGCTGCTGCTGCTGCCTGGTCTGAGCTGCTGCTGCTGCGGCCCCACTTCTGCTGCTGCAGGTGTGTGACAGCGGCAACGGCCTGTGTCTGACGGAGCAGCAACTCGCATGGCGCTTCTTATACTCCACCAGGACCATGCCAGTGGATCGGCAGAACAAGACGCGAGCTGGCTCCGGTACCTTTACATTGCTGCTGCTGCTGCTGTTGCTGCTGCTGCTGCTGTTTCTGTTGCTGCTGCGGGTGTTGCTGTTGCTGCTGCTGTGGCTGCTGCTGTTGTTGCTGCTGCTTCTGTTGTTGCTGCGGTTGTTGCTTTTGCTGCTGCTGTTCCTGCTGCTGCAGGTGTTGCTGGTGGCGCTAGGTATTGAGATGCTGCTGCAGCTGAGTTTGCCGCCGCTGCAGTACATCCCTGTTATTGTTGTTGGTGCTGCTGCTGCTGCTGTTGCTTCTGCAGCTGCGGCTCTGTTCTCAGGTTGGGGTGTAGGTCTTCCTCTTACGCGTATGTACGCCCGGGCTCTCGGAGGCGATGCTTTTATGGAGTCTAGGATTGGGTAATTTGCTGTTGCTGCTGCTTCTGCTGCTGCTGCTGCGTTCTCTCCTATAGTTGCAGCTGCTAGGATCTCGTCTGCTGCTGCTGTTGTTGGCTTTGCCAGTGCTTGTATCGCTGCTGCTGCTGCGGCAGTTGTTGCTGTTGTTGTCCCAGGCCCGGCATTCATTTGTACAGATGAATTTATATCTACATGCATTAGTGCATTGAATATATTTATGTTTACCCTTGTATACCAACTGGGTGGTCTTTACTTGTTAGGTATAGCATATTCATGTATGGTATCCAAAGTTGGGCTGTTTATGCTGCTGCTGCTGCTGCTGCTGCAGCAGAGGCACACGGTCGTACTTGTACGTGCCGGATATCAGCCCCACTGCATGCACTGCCTCGCCTCAGACCAATTCTGCTGCTGCTGTGGCGCCCCTGTGCTGCTGCAACCCCCTGGTCTGCGGCCCCCGAAGGCAGCAGCAGCACGAGAAGCAGCAGCAGCTTCAACAGCAACAGCAGCAGCAAATGCAGCAACGGCAACAGCTGCAGCAGCAACACCTGCAGCAGCAACACCTGCAGCAACAGTCGCACAGCCGCTGCTGCAGCAGCAGGAGCAGTAGCGGTAGTAGCCACTGCAGCCAACAAAGTTAGCTGTCTACGTGAAGACCAGCAGCTGCTGCCGGCAACAGCAGCAGCAGCATTAGCAGCTGCAGCACGTCAGTGCAAACAATGCAAATGGCTGTGAGAGGCAGCGTGAGGCCTCCAGTCTGCTGCAGTTCGCAGTGTCGGACTATTTTTGATTTGAGGCCTCAGCAGCAGCTGAAGCAGCAGCAGCGGTAGCAGCACCATTACTAGCCGCAATCATAGCAGCAGTAGCAACAGCAGAGAAGGCAGCTTCAATCTTGCCTCTGCTGTCAAAGGGCCACACGAGATGGTCTTTGTAGTGGCATCGGCGAACCCCATTTCTTGCCGAGTGGTCCTGTTGCTGCTGCTGCAGCAGCACACCGCAGCACTAGCGCTTGCTGCCAGCAGCCAGAAGCTGCTGTGACGAGAGCGTGCGAGCCACTGCGGCTGCAGCAGCAGCAGCTGCAGCAGCCGCAGCAGCTCGACGGACAGATTTCCCTTTGTGCGACTGCCTGTAATATGCGAATTTGGTTTGTTTCAGCAGCAGCTGCGGCAGCTGCTGTCGCCATAATATTGCTGCTGCAGCGATTGCTGCTACAGCACTTACTCCTAGTTTGGTGCTTCGACTGCAACAGCAAGCCAGCAGCAGCAGCAGCACCTGCCGTAGCCCATTGAAGTGCGGCGGCACGCAACAGCAGCAGCTGCTTCCCGAAAAACATGCAGCGCAGCTAGTGAGAGCAGCAGCAGAAGCAGTAGCAGCAGCGGGGTCGCTGAAGTCTAGGGAGCCTTGAGACTCCGCACGTAGCAGCAGCTGCAGCTGGCGCACCGACAACGTCTGCCCCTTTTGCTGCTGCTGCGCCACAGCTTCCCCAGTGGCAGCATCTAGAGCAGCAGCACGTGCAAATCAGCTCGCGTTGTTGCAGCAGCAACAGCTGCTGCTGCTGCTGCAACTTTCCCGCTGCTGCTATGCAAAAAACGATTTAGCCCCAAGAAAAACTCAAATCTTAAAATATTGCGTCCATGGGTAGCAGCAGCAGCAGCTGCTGCTGCTGCTGCTCCTGCAGCACGATGAACTGCTACACGCGACGTTCCGGGGAAGGCATTGGCCGCAGCGCAGCGAGAAGCTTGGCCGTGGACTCTGCTGCCGCTGCTGGTATTGCTGCTGCTGCTGCCATCGCAGCTCCTGCAAACTGCTGCTGGCGCATGAACAGCTGCTGCTGCACTGATGGCAGCACCTGCTGCTGGCGCGGGGATAGAGGTGTTGGAGGGGAAGCATTAGCAAAGGTAGCAGACGCTGCCTCTCCCGCTGCATTCTTATCCGCTTGCTGCTGCTGCTGCTGTTGCTGCTGCTGTTGCTGCTGCTGCTGTTGCTGCTGCGGCAGGGCGTAGCGGTCAAGGTACAGCTGCAGCTGGCGGGACGTCAGTTCCTTGTTGAGGCGCGCATTCACTGCAGCAACAAGAGCAGCAGCTACGACGAGAGAGCAGCTGTGAGAGTACGAGCAGCAACAAGAGCAGCAGCAGCAGGAAACGCAGCAGCAAGAAGAGCAACAGCTGCAGGAAGGGCAGCAGCGGGAAGGAGAGTAGCAGCAAAAATCTCACTTTCTTTTGACGCCTCCAGCTCCGCCTGCAGTTTCTGTACCTGGGCCGCGAGGCTCTGGCACTCCGCATGCAGCGCTTGTTGCTGCTGCTGTTGTTGTTGCTGCTGCTGCTTCAGCTTGTGTTGCTGTTGCTCCTCTTGCTGCTGCACCTCCTCTAGCGCCTTCAGCTTTGCCTCCAACTCCTCTTTGGCCTACAGCAGCCGCAGCAACAGCAACTTCAGTTGCAGCAAGATGTAGGCGCAGCAGCAGCACCACCTATACGACCAAGCACAGCTACAGCAGCAGCGGCGACAGCGACACAGCAGCAGGAACTGACTGCAGCTGCTGCTGCAGCTTCTGCAGCACACTGCTTGGCCTTGGCCTTGCTGCTGCGCACGGACTGCTGCAGCTTCGCCACCACTGCATTTCCCTACACCAGAAAGACACGCAGCTAAACGCTGCTGCTGCTGCTGCTGCTGCTATTGTTGTTAGTGTTAATACTGTGCGTATTCTTGTTGCTGTCGTTATCTTGGCTGTTCTGCTGCTCTTTCGCCGCTGCTGCTGCTGGCGAAAGACATAGGAGAGAGACAAGCAGCAGCAAGAAGGAAGCGAAAGCGAACAAGAGCACCGCAAACGACTGCAGCAGCGGCCGCAGGGACCGTTGGCAGTTGCTGCTGCAGCACAGCTTCCAATGCATGCAAACACGGAGGCAGCAGCGACAGCAGGAAACACTGACACACACAGCTGCCAGCCTGGGGGCCCCCATGGGAAACTGGGGGCCCTCGCGAGGAGGGGCCCCCATGGGGCCCCCTCGTCCCCTAGGGGCCCCCAAAAGCAAACAAAGAAACAAACTCAAGGCAGGAGAGACCTCACTTTCTCGAGCTCGCGAACGAGGTGGTCAACTTCAGCAGAGCGGCTGGCGTGTTCCGTTTTAAGCTGCTGCAGCTGCTGCTGCAGCTGCTGCTGCTGGCTGC
Source organism: Eimeria necatrix (assembly GCF_000499385.1). Classification (NCBI taxonomy): domain Eukaryota; phylum Apicomplexa; class Conoidasida; order Eucoccidiorida; family Eimeriidae; genus Eimeria; species Eimeria necatrix. Next base: position 164,542 of record NW_013655239.1, read on the forward strand.
TGCTCGCCTGGAGCTGCTGCTGGGCTTGCTGTGCTGCTGCTGTGACCTCCTCCAGCTGCTGCTGCAGCCGCCTGTTTTCCTGCTGCAGCCGCTGCGCTTCTTCGATATGGTGTTGATGCTGCTGCTGCAGCTGTATAGTCGTTTGCTGCGCTGTTGCTTCTGCAGCGGTAGCAGCAGCAGCAGCGGCGCGGGCCTCAACGAGCTGCTGCTCCAGCGCCTGCAGCTGCTGCTGCTGGCCTGCGGCAGTCGCCTCCAACTGCAGCAAATAGCACAGAAGGAACCAGCAGAGGCTGCCAGGGAACACAACCTTCCTGCAGCAGCGAAAACACCAGCAGCAACGGAAGCAGCAGCAGGACCAGCAGCAACAGTAACGTACATGAAGCACTTGCTGCTGGGCACTTTGAAGTCGTTCGGTGAGACGCTGACATTGCTCCTCGTGCTGCTGCTGTTGTTGCTGCTGCTGTTGCTGTTGTTGCAGCAGCATTTGGCGTTGCTGTTCTTCTGCAGCAGCAGCCGCATCCTGTTGCTGTTGCTGCTGTTGCTGGGCAAGCTGCAGCAAGGACGCCTCCCTGTGTTCACAGCAGAAACTCGCAGACGGGCCTGCTGCTGCAGCAACACCAGAAGCTGCAGTTTCCGCAGTTCGCTGCAGGAACTTCGTGTGCACGACGGCAGGCACTTACGCTTCCTGCTGCTGCTGCTGCAGCAGCAGCAGCAGCTGGCGGTTCTCTCGCTGGAGCTCCGCTGCAGTTCCGCGAAACGAGGCACAGTGATGCTGCAGCAGCATGAGACAGGAACACCAGCGCAACGCACAAGGCACTGCTGCAGCAGTTACTGCTATTTTGAAGCACACGAGCTGCAGCTACTGCAGCAAGAAGGATACAAGGCAGCAGCAGCAGTAGCAGCAGCAGAGGCTGGGGCAGCGCGCGCTTGGTACCTGGAAGTACTGCAGGTGGGCGGTGAGGTGTCTGTACACCTCAGCAGTCGTGCCTGCCCGCAAGTCGAAATACAGATGAACAATTTCTCTAAAGGCATTTGTTTCTATAAGCCTTAGCACCGCCGTGGGGGGCCTTCCTGCTGCTGCTGTTGCTGCTGCTGCTGTTGCTGCCGCCGCTCGCCGTGCGTCGGCGGCTACGGCGGCACCTTCCCCAGGAGGCAGCGCTGGCGCTGCAGCAGCAGCAACACCAGAGGCGCCGGCAATCCCAGTAACAGCTGCAGCAGCAGCTTGTGCAGCAGCAGCCTCTGGAGACAGAACAAGCACCGCAACAAGCCTGCAGCAGCAGCAGGCGCAGCGGAGGCTGCTGTGATGCAGTGTCTAAACTAAATCTGCACCGCACACACGTGCAGCAGCAGCAGCAGCAGCAGCAGCAGCAGCAGCAAGATACCTTGGCTGCGCCGGCTCTCCTGCAGCCTCTGCAATGCATTCCTTCACCAAATCCAACACCTGAGGCGCAGCCAGAGAGGGAGTTTAGGGGTGAGTATCTCGCGGCCAGCTCAAGCTCTTAGGGTTTAGGGTTTAGGGTTTAGGGTTTGGGGTTCGTCAGCAGCGACAAGGGCTTGGGCTTGGGGTTTGCGCACTCTGAATCCAAAGGCTTTGAAATCCACTCGAAGCTGCTGCTGCTGCTGCAGCGCAGCAAAACTCGTGCTGGAGATGCAGCAGCCAAACAAGAAGGGCGGACACTCGGGGTCACTCAGCTCTACGCGTAGACCCTGCAGCAGCAGCAACAGCAGCAGCAGCACGGGGTGACAAAAGCAGCGCAAACAGCAGCACTTGCAGCAGCAGGGAGCCTCCGGAGCTTTTCCTGCCTTTTCTGCGTAGCAGCAGTAGAGGCAGCAGCGAAGCAATGGCAGCAGCAGCAGCAAGCGTGCCTCGTTGTCTTTGTAGAGCCTGAAGCAAAGGCTCCTGGCGTATCCGATGCTGCTGCTGCTGCTGCTGCTGTTGCTGCTGCACTCCTGCTGCGTGGCGATGCGGACTTTAAGGCGCGAGCTGTACATACACACCGACCCTGACCCCGCTGCCTCAGCAGCAGCAGCAGCAGCACACCAGCAGCCCTCCACGCCGCAAGGTCCTAAGTCTCTAAGCTCTTCATTGCAGCAGCAGCAGCTGCTGCTCAGCTGCTGCGTGCTGCTGCTCAGCCACCCTCTTGCAGCTGCTGTGTGATCCGCTGATGCTGCTCCTGCTGCTGCTGCCGCTGCTGCTGCATCTGCTGTTGTAGCTGGAGCAGCAACAGCGGCCGTCTCGGGCGAGGGGCTTAGGTGCCACGTGGGGTCCATGCAGGGGCATGCAGAGCTCTCGCCGCAGCCGCAAGCTGCTGCTGCTGCTGCGGCTGCTGCTGCTGCTGCTGCGGTAGAACTGCGGCTACCCGCAGACAGTAGCGCGCCTCCCCTGCTGCATCCCGCTAAAGACAAAGTAGCCACTTGTCTCTGCGGATGCACGCCTCTGTGCTGCCTGTCCTGCTGCTGCTGCTGCAGAGAGCGCGGATGATGCTGCTGATGCTGAGTTAGCTGCTGCTGCTGCAGTTGAAGCTGCTGCAGTGCGACCTGCTGCCGCAACCGCTCTAGCTCCTCGTGGACATTCTGGTCGTGCTCTTGCTGTTGCGCCTGCTGCTGCTGCAGCTGGTGCTGCTGCTGGTGTTGCTGCAGCAGGTGCAGCTGCTGGTGATGCTGATGCAGCTGCAGCAGCTGCTGCTGATGCTGCTCCGTGCTGCCGGCCTGGTGCCATTGCAGCGGCAGCTTCGGGGAAAGCGAGCTATGCTGCTGCTGCTCGTGTTGCTGACGCTGCTGCAGCTCGTAGAGCGAGTTTGGCTGCAGCAAAGGGCTGCGCAGCGGTTGCTGCTGCGCCTGCTGCGAAGCGTACACACGATCAGCAGCAGCAGCTGCTGCTGCAGCAGTTACTGGTGCTGCTCGCACTGCAGGGCGTGCAAGGGCAGCTCCGGCCTCCATCTGGTGCAGCAACACGCAGCAGCACCTGCTGCCGTGGGCGTGGCTGCTGCTGCTGCTGCTGTTGCTGCCGTTGCTGCTAGTGCCGCTGGTGCTGCCGGTGCTGCTGTTATTTCTCACGGGAACGGTCGGGTGCAGCAACAGACAAAACAGCAGGACCTGCTGCTGTTTTGGGGGGTTCTGCTACAGAGGTTCTTCTGGGCTGCTGGCGAGCTGCCACTGCAGCCGAACTGCTACTGCGGCTGCTGCTGCTGCTGCTGCTGCTGCAGTGTGACTCCGCGCAGTTCGGCGCCTTTCAGTAGGTCATTTATGGTGCTAAAAAAGTAACTTTGCGGATGCTAGTGCTGCTGCCGTTCTCGCCAGTGCTGCAGCTCGACTCCCACCAGGATCACCACCTCCACCACCCCGCCAGAGGCAGCCCCGAGGCAGCAGCAGCAGCAGCAGCTGCTGCGCTGTTCCGTGCATATGCGTTGGAGTACAATATTTCTTTACATTTCTCGGTAACTTGTTGTGCTGACGGCTCCTGGATTTACGCGTAGAGGCGCAAGCAGCGACGGCAACAGCAAGAACACAGGCAGCAGCCGCAGCGGCGGGATGTCCTGCTGCTGCAGCAGGCTCCACTAGCTGCTGCGTGTAGCCTGCTGATCGCTGAATTGAGTCTTGCTGCTGCTGCTGCTGCGGGATGTGCCCACTGAGCCACTTCCAGGAGGGTTTTGGCCCCTCCGGAGCGGCAGCTGCAGGAGCAGCAGGAACAACAACAGCAGCAACAGCAGCAACCACCGCTGCGGCACCTTCTGAAGCGGCCATGGCAGCAGCACCAGCGGGCGAAGCTGCCCAAGACGTTGCAGCGGACTTATTGACGACGCTGTACACCAGCCTTCTCGGCGCTGCAGATGAGCTCTGCACCACCAGCAGCAGCGGCAGCAGTGGCAGCAGCAGCAGCAACAGCAACGCCGAAATGTGCCGTGCAGGACTGCAGCACATCGCAGCCACGGCAGCCACACTTGCGGCAGGAATGCTGCCGCAGGAGCTGCATGAAGCCCTGCAGCAAGTTGCTGCACTGTCGTCACAGGAACTAGCAGACTGCAGCAGCAACAGTGCAGCAGAGGAGGCACAACTGCAGCAGCAGCAGCCTGCTGCTCCCCGCGTCGCCGTCCCTTTCCTTTCTGTTGAGGGCCGCGACATCTGTGTGCACTTCCCAGGAGAGTCAGCAGCAGCATCAGCAGCAGCAACCACGGCAGCGGCAGCCCCTGCAGCAACAGCCACCGCAGCAGCAGCGGCAAGACATGCTGCAGATCAGCCAGCGGCTTCGAGTGCTTGCGAAGGGTCAGACGCTGCGCTTCAGCAGCCACAGGAGCCTCCGCAGCAGCAGCAGCAGCAAGACTCGCAGCAGCAGCAACAGCAGCAGCTGCAGCTGCTGGACGAGCAGCAGCTGCGGCTGCTGTGTGCTTCTGTTGCTGTGCTGCACGATGCTGCAGTAGAGAAGCTGAAGGACTTCTGGAAGAGCGCCCCTGATTTGCTGGAGAAGGTGCAGCGGGCTGATGTTGCTGCTGCTGCTGCTGCTGAAAGCAGCAGCAACGACCAGCAGCAGCAGCCCACTGATCTGCTACTAACCACTAGTAGAGAAGGCCCTGCTGCTGCTGCACTGCAGGAGCTTGAGCAGCTTGCAGGAGGGCGAGACAACATGCTGCTGCTGCTGGGCCTAAAGCGCTCAGCAGCAGCAGCAGCAGCAACAACAACAGAAACTGATGACAGCACAAATGCGTCTGTGTTGCTTGCGGATAGCGAAGACACCCAAGCAGCAGCAGCGTCAGCAGCAGCAGCAGCAGTGACTCCAGCAGCAGCAGCAGAAGCCGGGCGGAATCCTGCAGCAGCAGCCGCCCCCCGCGTGGTCTCCCTTGCAGACATCAAAGATGTTTCACTGCTACATGGCATGCAGCAACAGCAGCAGCAGCAGCAGCAGCAGCGAGGCAGCTGCGCTGCGACGGTTTCTGTGGTGTCTGTGGGCTCGAGCATCAGCTGCTCCCCAAGAGCAGCAGCACAGGGCAGCCCTGCAGCCGCAGCAGCAGCACCTGCTGCAGCAGCAGCGGCCACTTTGCCGGCAGCTGCCCCGGAAGCGGCGGCAGCAGCAGCAGGGAGAGGGGAACTGACGGGGCTGCAGCAAGTGGCGCTGCAGCTGCAGCAGCTGCATGCAGCAGTTCAAGAAGAGACACGCAAGCTGCAGGAATTAGCCTCCTTTTACGACCTTTTTGCTGCTCAGTCTCTGGGCCTCGCAGATGGCACACTTTAGCTGCTGCAGCATTCACAGCGCGCTGCGGGAGCAGCAGCTGCTGCTGCCGTTCGTGCTGCTGCAGCAGGCGCAGACAAGGCTATCGCAGCTGCCGCAGCTGCCGCTGCTGCCGCATCTGCAGGACCTGCAGCGGCCGCTGCTCCGAGTTCTGCTGCTGCAGCTACTGGCAGCAGCAGCTGAAACTGGATGCTTTTTGCCGTTTCAAAGCAAACTCGCTGCCTCCAGGAGCTAGCCAACTCCCCAACTCACCACTCTGCCTGCTATATGGCTAGCTAGCCATTTATCTAGCCGATTCAGCTCTAGCTAGCTAGCCAGTGCGAGTTCAGTTCCCCTGAGAAGGACAACAGAGTAGAACTGCAACAAAGTGTCATCTGGCTAGCCAAGCACGAGCGCAGTTAGCCACCTCAACATCAAATTACAAAGCTAGCTAGCTAGCTAGCTAGCTAGCTAGTCCACGGCTGCCGGTGCAGATCGCCAAATAAAACAGACGCTGCCGCAGCATCTGCTGCTGCAGCTGCTTTCTATTGCTGCTGCTGCAGCACACTCTCCCGAAGCAGCAGTCGACGTTGCTGCAGTTGGTTGCAGCATCAGTTGCTGATGTACTTGTGTCGCGCTGGCATGCCAGCAGTTGCTTCTGCTGCGGTTCAGCAGGGTTTGCTGCTGCTAGCGCTGCAGCAGCTACTGCTGTTGCTGCTGCAGCTGAGCCGCCTGCTGAAGCGGTAGGGGCTTGAGAGGCCCCTCTCTAAATGCTGCTGCCTTTCTGCAAGCAGCAGCGATGGCCCAGGGTCCAAATATATCGAGAAGAATGAGCAGCTGCAGCTGCAGCTGCAGGCGCGTGTCAGTGAAGAGAACAAGCTCTAGCGCTTGGTTGAGAAAGGGCAGCAGCTGCAGCAGCAGCAGCAGCAGCACCAAGAATCCCCCCAGCAGCATGCGCCACAAGCGCCGGTTCTGGCGCAGCGGCTGCGACCAGGGGGCCCCCTCGTAATTCGCAAGGAAAGTTGAGAGATGCATGCAGAGAGATAAGTAGAAAACTGCAGTGTTGACTTCATCTGGCTTGAACAGGTCCTCATCCTCGCTGCTGCTGCTGCTGCTGCTGCTGCTAGTGCCGCCGCTGCTGCTGCTGCTGCTGTCTCGCAGCGCCCGAGCCAAGACCCACGCCCTAGCGAGGCACCACACATGGAGGGCCCCTTGCCCCACGAGGGACAAAATGCCCCAAAAAGAAAAGACGGAAGTTGGCGGGGGTTTATTCCCCATGAATCCCTTTACCTGCTGCTGCTGCTGCTGCTGCTGCTGGGCGTTTTCTTCTGGGGAAGCGCTGAGACACAGCGTGAGCGTCGTAGAAAGGCAGCTTTCTATGGCTGCCTGCAGGTCGCTGTAGCGAACTCCGTCAGTAGACAAAACAGACAAAGAAAATGCAGTGACAGTGCAGTTTAGAGCAATGAGGCGGTGCATCAGCAGCAAAGAAGAGAGGCAGCAGCGGCCCTCAGACACCACGCGCGACACTACGCCAATGCCGCTGTCCCGGCAGGTGAAAGCAGCAGCAACGGAGGCGGAGCCCAGGGGCACCAGCGTGCTTTCCCCGGCCAGCCCCTCTAGCGTGCGCTCCAGCAGCTGCTGCCGCTGCTGCTGCGGCGACAGCTGCTGCTGCTGCCGCTGAGTCGCAGCAAGGCCTGCTGCACCCGGCCGCCCAGCCCCGGCAGCGCCAGCGCCAGGGCCGGCAGCAGCAGCAGCTGCTGCTGCTGCCGAGACCGCAGCACAAGGCGCGCTGGAGAGAACTGACACCCCCACTGCCGCTGTTTTCAGTGCCCCAATGTCGTTGGCCCCGTCGCCACACATGAGCACGGGGAATCCCTCAGCAGCAAATGCATGCACGACCTGCTGCTTCTCTCGGGGAGAAAGACGAGCGAAAACGCGCACGTATCGCACCAGCTGCCGCAGCAGCTCTTGCTGCGACGCATCCTGCTCCTGCTGCTCCTGCTGCTGCTGCTGCTGTTGCAGCGTCAGCTCTTCGCGGCAGCCCAAACGTGCTTCCTGCTCCTCCGCCGTTTCCAGCTGCTGCACCGCCGGCCGCCGCAACTGCTGCTGCCGCTGTTGCAGCTGCCGCAGCTGCTGCAGCACAGTGCCACAGACGCAAAATGAATAGTCCTGCGAAGGCTCGGGGGTCAAGGCTGCAGCAAATGGCAGCCGTACGTTGCCGTCTGAGGAGACCCACTGCAGCACGCGGTTAACCCTGCTTTCCAACACGCTGCTGCTGCTGCTGCTGCTGTTTGAGCTGCAGATGGAGTCGTTTGCTGCCGCCTCTTCTGCTGCTGCTGCTCTTCGAGCCCTGGGCTGCATTTGCTGTGAGCTGCCGGGGGACGTCTCGATGGTCTCTTCGGCCTCTGAGAGGCTGAGAAACAAAGGAAGCAGCTTGCCCGTAGCCTCCTTGCTGCTGCTGCTGTTGTTGCTGCTGCAGCCGCAGCAGCTTGGGACCCCGCAGGTGCTGGGGTGGTGTATGATGCCAACATCAGCCGCAACAGCAGCAGCTGTCAGCGCGTGGTCTCCCGTGAGCATAACCACCTGCTGGCCAGAGCGGCGCAGCAGCTGCAGCTGTTGCTGCACTCCTGGCTTAATTGCAGCGGCAAAAGCCAGAAACCCACAAAAAAGCAAATCTCGCTCCAGGGCTTCACGAGGAGAGGACTGAGGGTTCGTCGTGCACACGCGAGCAGCCACAGCCAACACGCGCAGCCCCTGCAACAGAAGCAGCACAGAAACAACAGCAGCTTCGCCTGTTCCTGCCTACAGATGCAGCAGCAATAGCTGCAGCGGCAACAGCTGCAGCAGCGACAGTTGCAGCAAGAACAGCTGCAGCGGCAACAGCTGAACAACAACTGGGGCAGCTTTGGCAGAAGCAGCAGCCACTGCCAACAGCAGAAACAGAAACGGCGACACGAGCAAAAGCAAATGTTAAAACAGCAGCAACAGCAGCAGCGGGACCCGCAGCAGCACCAGCAGAATCTGCAGCAATAGCAGGCCGCACCCTTCCAGTCAGCTCATCTGCAATAGAGTCATAAAAAGGCGGCACTTTCCCCAGAAACTGTTTTATCCGTTCTGGGGCCCCCTTAACGGCAACGATGAACCCTTTGGGCTTCTGCTGCAGCAGCTCGCGCAGCTCTTGCTGCCCCTGCTGCTGCTGCTGCTGCTGCTGGTGCAACGGCCCACGCCACACGTCTTCAGTCGTTCTATATTCCGCCACAGAAGTCGTTCGCTGGAGATTAGACGTGAAGGGGAAACACAGCAGCAGAGACACCCGAGCAGAAGCCTCTCCTCGCTCATCTGCAGCAGCAGCAACAACAACACTAACAGCAAGGCGCCAGATGAGCGAAACGAGTTCCTCGCTGCAACATCAAACGCTGAACTCTGAGCCAGAAACGTCAGCAACACATGCAGCCACAACAGCAAGAGCTGCAACAACAGCAACTGCAACAGCAGCAACAGCAGCTGTAATAACAGTCGCCGCAGCAGCAGCAGTTAAAACGGCAGCAGCACTAACTTGCTAGCACGGCGGTTCTCTGGGAGGTGAGCTGCCAGCCGAAGCTCTTGAAGGCAGCAAGCTCCAGAGGGTCCCCTACGAGCACTCCTTTGCTGTCAGGCCTGAGGCAGTGGCAGGAGCCAACAGCAAGAGCTGTCAGCAGCGGCAGCTCCTGCAACAGCAGCAGCACCACAGTAGCAACAACAAAAGCGTGCGCGCCTCACGAAGCTGGCCAGACGGCAGATTAATCCTTCGCACACAGGAAAGCCTCGTTCTCTCATCATAGTGTACATAAAGCTATATTGTGCATTATGCACAAATAAAACTCTAACCCTAAGCTGCAGACTACCACAGCAGACAGAGCAGCAGCCGTTTCTGCTGCCATGGGCGCTGCTTGCTGCTGCTGTTGGTGGGGCGTACCTGTCTCGGCAGCAGCGAAGGCCTGTTGCTTGTGCCTGCGTTCGCTGCGACTGGCGAGCCCTTTTTTGATTGCTGCTGCTGCTGCTGCTGCTGCTGCTGCTCTTTGTCGTGGTCTTGGGGTTTGTTGCCAACACCGAATACGCCCAGCAAGTCATAGTTGTGGAACGTGAGAGTGCCCGTCTTGTCAAAGGCAGCTACGCGCACTCCACCAGCCGCAGCAAGCCTACAGCAGCAGCAGCAGCAGGACGCACCCTTAGCAGCAGCAACTAGCGCCCCACAGCGGCAGCCCCAACAGAACACCAACTTCGTGCAGCTCGACGGCCAGGAAAAGCTATAAAGCGCGTAGCAAGGACAGGCCAACTGCAGCACCAGTAAAACGCTGCAGCAGCCGCAGCAACAGCAGCGGCGTACTTCAGCGTGTCTGTGCAGCAGATGCCAGCCCTGGCAAGATGCAGAACGCCAACAGTGAGAGTGAGAGAAAGGAGCATCGGGAACTCCGGGGGAACAACAGAAGTGATGATGTGGGAGAGAGACAACAGCAGCCGCCACATGGAGGGTTTGCGGTATTGCTGTGGCTGCAGCTGCAGCTGCTGCAGCTCCTGCTGCAGCTGCTCGGGCGACGGCTGCAGGAACTGCAGCAGTGGAGGCAGCGTAGTGTAAAAGTAAGAAAAGGGGGAGACGGGAGACGTGAACGTCACGTAGCAGCAGCAGCACAGCGCCAGCAGCAGCAGCACGAATAGAAACACCCAGCCTTCTCTGCTGCTCGAATGCGGCGCGTTCGTTGTTTCCATTAAAGTCCGCAGCAACTGCCCCTGAAACAGCAGCAGCAGCAACGGCAGCAAAAGCAGCAACAAAAAGTCTGCTCCACGCCTATGGCCTTGCAGCAGCAACGGCAGCAAAAGCAGCAACAAAAAGTCTGATCCACGCCTATGGCCTTGCAGACTTTAAATCAAATAGTTCCAACCCACAGAGACTGAGATCAATAGCATTCACTTGAAGACTGCGTGTCAAACCCTAAACCCTAAGCACCCAACAAGCCCTGCAGCCTAAACCCTAAACCCTAAACCCTACTTCGGTGGTGGCGAACCCTGTGCGGACTGCTAGGGCTACGGGGGAGGCATTTGGAGGTCTGCAGCAGCGAAGACCCGAACCCTTGTCATTGTCCGCAGCCAACAAAGAAGTGCCTGCAAAGACCCACACTATCAGCTTTGCTGGCCTTGGCTAGCTGCAGCCCGCCCCCGCTAGCCACAGCTAGCCATAGCTGGCCGCAGCTAGTCACAGCTGGCCACAGCTAGCCATCGCCGGCGACCCATTTCCAGGCAAGCGAGCGCTGCAGCCGCCCACAGAGGCTGCTGCTGGGAGCCGCAGCAGCTGCAGCGGAAGCCGCCGCTGCACTTCAAGATGCTGGGACTTGAGAGCTAGAACTTGGCTTTTGGGCTCTCACCTGCAAAGAAGGCAAACTGTTTGTGCTTCCCTTGGAGGTCAAGGGCCTCATCAAGAGCCCCGACTTCTGCAGCAGTTAGCGACAGAGCCGCCTTTGCTTGGGGAATGGCCTCTCCTGAAGCAGCAGCAAAAGGAGGTACCACAGCAGCAGCAGCAGCAGCAAACATATGCAGGCCGTACCCTTGTCCGACGACGGCAGCAAGCCCTGATAGCACAAGATTGCAGCAGCTTTACTTGAAGTTTAAAGATTTCAAATCTTACCCGTCAGCAGAGACTCGTCGATCACAGCAGTTCCCTGCAGCAGCAAACCGTCCACTGGGGCCAGGACGGACCCGCTGCTGCTGCTGCTGCTGCCAAGGTCCCAGCAGAAAACGTCACCAGGCAGAAGCTCTGCTGCGTCAACGAGCTTCCACGAGCACGTGCTGCTGTTGTTGCTGCAGAGCTTGCGGTGTACGTACACCCGAGGCGGCACCTGCTGCATCTTCCGCACTCTCAGCAGTTCCCTCCGGTGCTTCAGCGCAGTCTGCAACAACAGCACAAACATCAGCAGCAGCAACAAAGTCTTTTCTTGCATTCAGTCTGTCACAGATTCGAACGCAGCAGCTGCAATGGAACTGGCGACGTCTCTTAGGGAGGCGAACGGCAGCAATAACAACCTGCAGCGACCAGCAGCAGCAGCAGCAGCAGCAGCAGCTTCTGGAGCCTACCTGAGCCTCGACAATGATTAGCAGAACGAGGGTTAATAAAGGGAAGCCCCAGTAGCCATCCAGTAGCCACAGACACACGCAAGCTGTTTGGAAGCAGAAGAAAGGCGATAGCAGCTGCTGCTGCAGCAGCACGCCAAATGAAGGCACTGGCACTTCGCAGCAATTGCGGCCAAACCGCAGCCTGGCGTCCTTTGCGAACTTATCCATGTTTCCACCTGCTGCTGCTGCCGCTGCTGTTCCCGCTGCTGCTGCTGCTGCTGCGCCTGCTGCAGGGAGCTCTATCAGCCCTGTCCAGTCCAAATAGCTGCGCAGCGGCAAATGCTGCGGGGCCTCCACTGGGAAGAAATCTGCTTTCTTTAAGTCGTACAAGTAACGCTGACCCCTGAGGGTTATGAGCAGCTCAAACTGCTGCTGCTGCTGCTGCTTCTGCTGCTGCTGCTGGTGCTGGTGCTGGTGCCTGTGCGCATCTTTGGAGTGCTGGGGCTTCTTTGTTGCGTCAGGAACCGCAGCTGCTGCTGCTGTGCACTGCAGCAGCTCGATGGGAACAAGAAAGTCCTCCTTGTCTTCTGCTCCAGCAGCAACAAAGACGTGAGTTGCTGCTGCTGCTGCGCCCCTCGCCGTCGCTTCTGCTGCTGCCGAGCTGCACGTCCGGTAGTCCTTCCAGCGCCTCAGCCGCAGCACCCAGCTGCTGGCGAGCATCAAGCCACCCCATGAGAGCAGCAGCAGCAGCAGCAAAACTGAGCAGGGCGTCTGCAGCAGCCACGGCAGCGCCTCTGCCTCCTCCACCGTTTCTGCTGAACTCGCATCTGCGGCGGTCGCTGCAGCAGGAACTGCCGCTGCTGCTGCTGCAGTTGCTGCAGCTTCTGTCGGGCCTGCTGAGAGACCTACAGTCGAGCTTGCAGTAACAGCTACAGCTGCGTAGGCCGGCGGTGCCGCTGCCGCTGCATTCCTTCCTGCTGCAGCCGAAGCCGCTGTTGCTGAAGCTGCAGCAGCGGCAGCTGCAGCGGCTGCAGCTGCAGTGTCCGCTGCCTCGTGCTCGCCTATGGCGAGAGCCAGCAGCAGCAGCGCAGCAGCAGCAAATGGCCACAGGTCGAGTCGCTCCCAGAGGGTTCGCGGCCTCAGCAGCTGCGCCCTCTGCCCCAGGGGCAGCGCATGCGCATGCATTCCTAAACCCTAAACCCTGGACACTTTATCCTCGATTTCAAACCCTCACGCTCGCTGCGAGGCCCTTGCTGCTGAGGGCAACCTTGTGGGGAAGCCTGCAGCCGCGGCGTCCGGCGAGTCGGGGCTAGTACAAAGCTGCGCCGCCACTTGGTGCTTAGGGTTTAGGGTTTAGGGTTTAGCGAGACTTTGGGTTGAGCATTCAGTGCCTTACGGGGGCCCGAGACGCATCCCCAGACGCCCTGCCTCAACACCAGCGAGGGCTCCGCAGCTCGAGAGCTAGGGTGTATATTCTGTGGCTTGGAAATGACCCGTTCGTGCTTTCCAAGAAAGGCAGGTCAAACAAACAAGCAAAGGGATAAACAGGAGGGTGGTGGCCTGCGAGGGGATAAGGAAGGTTTCTAGTGGACTTGCCGCAGACATTGTCTCAATAAATTCATGTTCCGCGGCCGAGTGTGTTGTTTATTGCTTAGCGATTAGGGTCTAGGCTCTAGCATTTAGGGTTTGGTGTCTGAGCCGGGGCTTCAGCCGTCCACGCATAGGCTCTGCGCTCTGTGCGCTGTCTCGCGTGCCAAGGGTTCGTTTGCTACACATATCTTTCATTTCTGCTTTGTTTTTGTCAGTTCTGTTTCTGATCAATATAATTAGGCTTATTTGCGCTGCTTCTCTCTTGTGTTTGTCCGAAAATGAAGGTAACTGCAGCCTCTCTGGCGGCCACCGCCACGGCTGTGGCATTTGCTACATCTGCAGCTGTCGGTTCACCTGAGCCCCCTCCTAAGCTCTCTGGGGAAAAATTGGCCGAACTAATGCAGTTAAGCCTCAGCGAAATTAAAGACAGAATGGAGACAATCTTTTCGTTCATAGACACAAACGGCGACGGCGTCATCACCACGGAAGAGGCGCAGCAGTGGAGCACCCGCCTCAAGGACGCCATGCACAAACACCAGGTTCGGCAGGAATTTATTTCGATAGACAAGGACGGAGATGGAAAGATTACACTGGAGGAACTTGAGGTCACCTACACTGACGGCGCAGACGCGGCCAACCAGGAGGCTCACAAGGTATTGAATGCATTCATCCTTGGGGCCTGGGGTTTAGGCTTTCGGTTTAGGATTAGGACCCACGGGGAGAACTCTCAGGCCCAAGGAGGGCGGGCCTGTCTGTGCTGCGCCGCAGGAGGAGGTTCAGAAGAGATTCGCAGCCGTTGACAAGGACAAGAGTGCGTGTGGCGGCTGTCGCTGTTGGCTCTGCGCCGCTGGGGCCTTGCGCTGCGGGTATGTTTGAAGGCTAAGGGTAAAGAGGTGGCGTTTGCGCGCAGGCGGGAGCCTCAGCCTTGAGGAAGTGACTGTTCTCATGGATCCCGGCAAAGACGCGACGCTGATGCAAATAGAAGTGGACGAGATCATGGCAGTGAGCATCTCCGGCTTAGGATGCAGAGTCTAGACTGGGTCTTCACTTGTTTTTTTTTCGAAGCGCTGGGCGTGTTTTGTGGCATTTCGTGTCTAGGCTCAAGACAAGGACAAGGACGGAAACATCTCCCTTGACGAGTTCCTCCTCAACGAAGGCGGTAAGTCCCAAACCCTAGTCTGCTTCGAAACCCTCTAATTGGCGTCTAGCGTTGCGCAGTGCAGCGCCAGCGAGCAGCAGCAGGATGCTGCAGCCGCAAGATTTGCTGCTGCAGCAGCAGGAGTGCTGTGGCTGCTACTGTCTACAGGCACCCTGACTGACCCCGAGCGCGAAGAACTGACCCGCGAGTTCTCGACTTACGACAAAAACGGCGACGGCAAAATCGACGAGGCGGAGCTACGCGCAGTCATAGAAGACCCGCACGCCCACGACCTGCAGCAGATGATGGAGTCTTTGGCTGCAGAGATGGAGGACGGGAAGATCACCAAGGACCAGTGGACCGACAAGTTCGAAACTTTCTCGGTCTCCATGCTCACAGACAATGGGGAGCTCCTGCGATTCCCCGAAGAGTACGAGGGGGTGGACCTCCCCTTCAAGGGCATCAGCGTGGGGCCCGGGGATGAGGACGCAGTTTCCCACGATGAGCTTTAAAGCGGGCGCCCAGGCCCGGAGCCTGCAAGTGGCTGTAGAGGACATGGGCTCGGCGCTGCTGCAGCGGGGCGATTAGCTGTGTATACGTTTTGGGGGTTCCGAGCTGTCGATCTGTGGGCGGGGTGTGCGTCCCTGAAGCGCTGCGCACGTGTCAGGGAGGCTGCGGGACTGCCCAGCGAGCTAGCGGGCCTGCGATCTAGCTAGCTACGTAGCTAGCTCGCAAGGGTGTTAGCCACAGGTGGGGACGAGTCTGCGCCAGATGCATGGGCTCCTCTCCGGCGATATAGGCAGCTAGCCAAATAATCAGCTAGTGCTTTGCTAGCAGGCTTGTCAGGGGCCGCTCATGAATAGCCATCCCCCTTTCTGCAGCCCGCCCTCCTTCTTTGACTAGTTGCCTGACCTTGCAGACCTTGGCCTCTGTCAGTCTTTATTACTACAGAACAGAAAAGGCAGACAGAGATGCTCACGGGGTTTGGGTGATTAATGTAGTTAGGAGCTACTTGTGGCGGTTTGGCCGGTGCTGCTGCTATGTTCTAAAAGCAGTTGCCGATGCAGCTTGTCTTGTTAAAGCAGCAGCTGCTGCGACAAGGGAACAGCTGGAGTATCCAAAGCTATTAGATGTATCCTAAGTATTTAGTTTGCGAAGTGCTAGTTTGCGGCGTACACTTCATTGTGCGGGGTTTTTGGTCTAGTGCCGGGTAGCAAGAGTGCGACACAGTGATGTTGGGAATGGGTGGGGAACAGTCACAGATCTACAGGGTCAGGCGACTCAGCTGGTCCTGGAGGGAATGCAGTACTGCAACATGGTGTGCCAACTTGGCTGAATGAGGCCTACTAAAGGAATAACTAGCTGGTCGGTAATGCCAGGTGGCAGGAGCAGCAAGCAGCATCGTCTCCTGTTGGCTACTGTGGGGAAGGAGGCGGCAGTGGTCGCTTGCGTAACGGGCTACAGAGGTGTTTCCATGGTGACGACAATCATCCTTTGCAGCAGTGAAGGCTGCAGTAACTAGCAGTGACAGCACTCATGGCCGCAACTATGAGATACCGTCTTAAGCAAACTTCGTGAGTTTGGTGGTGCAGCACTGCGGCGGAGTCGGTTAAGAGGCAGCTTCGCTACATAAGCATGGGCCCGAAAATTTCTATCGCACCGCTTCTAGTGCGTGGTGCACTTGCTTTTCTGCTGAGAGCAGCAGCGGTGGATGGAGGGAGCACAGCAGGAGTTCGCTCCTCTACCGTAGTCACTGCCGTAGTTGCAACGCGAAGCTATGCACGGCAGGAGCTGAATGAACAAGTTCTTGTAGGTACTACAGCATTGAAAGCGTTAGATTCCAGGAGGCCGAGGGGCTCTTTCCTAGACAGTAATGTGCGTAATACTGCACTCACCCAGATCAGACAATGGTGGCTTGCTTGAGATGCTCCTCTACTGATAGAACCCGTTAGGCGCACCAGCATCTGCAGTGGCTAACGCTACTGTTATGCCGCTTGTCGTTCTCTTCGTGTCGTAGGAAACTGCACTTACAACACATTGTCACATTAGAAGTGCCTTTTGCCCCAAACGGCGACTCCTTGCGCTCTTCCGCTCTTCCCAGCAAGCGCTCTTTTAGTCCGTACAAATCCCATGGCCACTTGTATTTTCTAGGCAGCTTTTGCGGGAAACATCCGCAACTTCTACAGCTGTAGCGGAGAGGGAACAGTGTCGTGCTACTTATGGCTCTGCGCTGCAAAGGCCCTGTGGTAAATTTTACGAACAATCTCCGCTTTCGTGATGTGCTGAATTTTGAAAGAAGCACTGTATGCGCCCTTTCATGGCTGCACGTGTGTACAGCCGCAGTTCACTGGCTGTAAACCTGCGCGTGGCCGCGGTGGCCCGAGCAGGAACTTTATCCTTCAAATTCACGTATGTACGCAGCGTGAAAAGCTTTTATTTGTGGAGGCAATCTCTTTTCTTTTCAGTTGCATACGCAACAAGGACTTCTGTTGTGTAGTGCAAGGCTTAGCTGCATCTGCAAGTGCAAACAAAGAGACGCAGCGCTTACTGTGATAGGCCGGTGAGCCACAGGGTACAGCGCTTCCGAACAAAATAGCCCAGTAGGCCACCCCAAGACTGCAGGCAGGCAACTGCAACGTTTACTTCCGGAAGTGTAGCGGTGCATCAACGATGAGGGGGACCTTTTGTCCCTGCTACCACAGTGGCAGGTGATCGAGCATGCAGAGATGTGTCAAAGTGAGACGAGTCTAGACTTTGCACAACAGGAAGTCCTTTCGAGGAGTCGCTCTTAAGTATTATTGTGAATTTGTGAGGAGCTGAAGTAAGCAGAGTTCGCTAGAGATGCGACGGTCACTTCCAGGAGAAGTACGGATGGGCACTCTAGCAGCAGGTAACGCCAATCCAAGCTCATTAAAAGGCAATGGAGCTGTTGTTGGGCTACACTGAATTTGATTCATTTGAATGTCGTAGTTTCAAGTGCCGCTCGATGATCGAAACTTCGAAGCGCTTCGGCCTCGAGACTGCAGAACACGAAGCAGTGCGACCACCCATCAATCAAAGGCTTTTTAAGACAGGAGCTTGCTCACCTACTTCCATAGTATTGCTGGTCATATTCCAAAGGTCCGCAGTAAAAAAGGAGCAAATGCAGGACACCGACTGTGTCGCCGTGAGACAGGGCTGGAATACTTGACGCGCTCTTACATTGCCCTGCAGTGATCGACGACGCGAACTAGCTGTTTTTCATTGTGGTGCTATGATAGAAAATAGGAGAAGCAAATAAATTACTAAGTTCAAGGGCTTACAGGGATTGTGAATATTGTGAGACGGAAGGTGCCTTAACAGCGCTCGGCGCGAGGGCTGGCTGAGCCTCACTGCAAGCGAAGCCGTATGCCTCACCTTATCCCATTCTTTCATGAAATAATATTCACTTGTTTTTGTTCTTTTGTTTTAACTGGTTCAGTTGTGGAGCCTGCCCGTACCACTTGTTAGTACAATAGGAGGAAGACCCCACGCCTTAACAGCACTGGAAAATGACACGGAGAGCGCTCTGGAGCCTTCTGTTGCTCCTAGCGGCGCAGTTTCTCCACATTGCCGGGGTATCTGCGAGTGGTCTCTGGGTAAGTCCATCCTTCACGAGTTTCAGTCCGCAACCAACTGTCGTAAGGTCCCGAGAAGAGGCGAGTGACCACTATAGACCTACAGAGATTTTCACCGAGGTGCCGCGACGGAGCCAAAGAAGGGCAGCTTTTCCGGCCCTTATGGGGGTCGCCGTGGTGCTGGCAGTCGCCGCAATTGTTCTAATGGTTTTCCAGTGCGCCCAGAGCCTCGTCTCCAGCGGTGCAGCGGGACGGCGGCCAAGAGCGCTCTCCGCCTCTGAGGAAGCCTGCGACGTAAGTTTTCATTCTTTTCGGGAGCAATCCCTAGGCCGCTTAAGCCGTACAAGGCGCTACATCGGCGCAATACTGCGTTTGCTCAGAGCGTAGCACACTCTGTAGACACTTGACAGTTCGTTAGCCCAGTATGAGGATAGCAACGGGAACGCATTCGTATCCACCTTAATCGACCCAAGACACAGTTAGAAAAGCACTGAAAAGCAATTGGTTCTACTCTCTGCGCAGCTAGAATCACTGCGAAGTGCACCGGAGAGAGTTGCTTGTGCCCGCACTACTGAATGCTCTCGTGGAATTCCGTGGAGAATTTAACTAAGCGGAATACAGACTTTTACCACACTTAATGCATTTAGCAACAACGGGAAGAGACCGGAGTCGGGTGCACTCCGGTAAGAGTACAACAGCTTTACGATGCGCTGTGCAGAAGCTTTTGAACTGGCGATTGCTGCATGGAATCCGATTTTCTGTGCGGCGCTGAGGCTTCGTGCGTCGTGGCTATTCCTTTGAAAAGCCAAGCAAGTTACTGCATTGCCTGGCTTTTCATATATTGATTGCGGAGGTGACCGCTTCACTGTCCCGAGATTACAGCGAGGACAGTGCCGTTTAGTGTTAGCATGCACCTCTTCAATGTACGATGGAGTCTCACAGTATAGTGCGGCCATTGCTGACATATCCCCAGACAGTAGGGCTTCATGAGAAGCTTAGAGATGCTTGGGAACAAGCGCACCGGCTTCTGTGGTTGCTGGGTGTTTGTAGAGGTGTACTGCAAAGGCGATATATTGGTTACCATAATAGGCATATGAATATATACTTTTTTTGGGAAACACGATTTATGCTTTGAAAGTATGGATGGGGCGTGTAGCCCCATGCGGTTTAGGCGCCGGCGTACTACAATTTGGCCGTTGGGAAAGCACTGAGCAGCCGCCGTCGTGAATGCGTGAGCAGTTGCAAAGGGATGGTGACTTCAGTCGCTGTTGTTCTTGGCTTAGAGCTATCACTGGACTGTTTTAAAGGCGCTCCTGCAGGCCTTTAGTGGAAGTGCTTTTTGTCACCTTCCTCTTTTTCATGGCTCGTGGACCCGTCTCGCCCGTTGCGAGTGTCCCGCTGGGAGAGCAGAGTGCAATCACTGTTGCGCATGCACGGGCTGTGGCTGTGAGCTTGGAGTTGTAGTGAGAAAGCTTGTTGTTCATGGCTTCGTGGCGTTGAGATGCCCTAATATGAGTGGTGGTTGGCATGGCGGTGTTGGGAGACTCGTGTGGTATCATGCGAGCTGTTGAAGCGATGCTCACTAGAGAAGGTGAACTACTGACAATTCCAGAACCACGCGCCATCAAAGAGCTTGGCAGCCAGACGAAACGCGTACCTCATTGGGGGATCGCTAGGTTCTTTTTGTACTGGTTCTGAAGGTGTGATTCGAAGCACACAAAATGACAGTCGCTGATAAGCATTCGTCTGCATTGGCATCCGTTTTGGAAGCTTTTCATGGTGCTTTGTTGACGCGATGCACAGTGGTTCGTTTCGGTTTTTCATAACGGTAGTACCAAGGCAGGTGCACTCTGAAAGAGGGCTGCCACAGTGCACCATCCATTTGCTGAGTTGATTTCAGGGTGAAGCACTGCAGGCTCGGCTCTGTCACTGCAAACGATCGTCCGAGTTTGTCTGATATGCAAATGGTACTTTTGCATATCGTCCGAGTTTGTCTGATATGCAAATGGTACATTTGCTGTGGTTGATGCTCGAACAAGCGCAAAACGCCCAAACGTTTTTCATTAAGGAAGTGCGACTCTGCACAGCAACCGCTTTGGCCAGGAGGTCATCCTAACTTGCGCATTTCTCTGCTGCATCAGGAGCCCGTATAGTCGTTGTGCAGATCTGTTGGCGGAATGTTATTATTTCGACGCAAGCTGGTTGACCCTCGCACCCCATCAGTATTGGGAACTCTACAGCTGGCTCGATGCCTTTTTCGAATTCGCGGCCGAGTAGAGCTAGCTGGAGTAAAAAACGGCTTTTATGGAAGGGAATTCTGAGCTTGCGTTGCTTACTGCAGGGTCGCGGGTTAGTTGCGCAGAGCGCTTTCACT
>NW_013655239.1:184626-185774 GCF_000499385.1 Eimeria necatrix
CGGTTAGTTGCGCAGAGCGCTTTCACTGGTGTTTGGCATAGTTGTCTCCAGCGTGTCGGCACAAATGTATGCTCGGACATGTAGGAACTAGCAGTTTCATGTGGATATTTAGGCTTAAAAATTTTCAACTTTGCGAAAGCTTTCGGACTTTGGTATAAAATAGCAGTCATGACTGCCTCCCACTTCTGGCTAGGGCGCCTACATTACTTCTCTTCACAGGCAAGAACTCGACGAAATGTAAAGTTCTGGAATGCATAGGCTGACGTGCACAAATGGATAGGCTTGGTGACTCACCGCAGAGGCGGATAAAAGGGATACGTTACTGACTTGCTTGACTTCTCTGCTCGGCCACAGACTCTGGTGTTTTGCACGATACAAGCAGTGTCGAGGGCTGAGCATCTCCTCAGTTGTGAAGCAAAATTATCTCTAAAGTGCTCGGAAGATATGAATGCAGTCAATGTGTCGTGGCTAAAGAGTCAGGTGTGTGTGGTGGAGACATTGGCACATTATCTGGGGAGGTTGAAGAGCCAGACAGCTCCATGCATTCATTAATGATCACTCTGCTTGAGGTTGCGCATATCCCCGATAAACGTGGGTGGTTGAATTGAAACTGGCAGCAAAGAAGTTCCTGCGTTTAGTCAGTGTGTCCTCGCTAAGAAGTTAGGTGGGCGGCGTGGTGACAGTGGCACAGTATCTTGGGAGCTTGAAAAGTCAAACAGTTCCATGTATTCATCATTGACTAGCCTGCCTGACACTGTGGATTGCCTAGACTGTGCATTGCCCAGACAAATGCGAATGATGGATTTAATTTGATACTAGCGAGTTTCCGGCGCATGCATCGAAGTGCTGCTGCAGTGGTAAGAAGCCACTCTAAGAGCGTGCTTTCCAGTGTCGGTGTCGGCGCTGAGTAGAAGTGGAGAATCCGTGGCTTGTGGTACAACTCTCGCCAATGCTTCCCGAAAGTAGTGGGATGGAAATATTGATGCCAAGTTAACTTTCAAATCAGTAAGGCCTGTCGCTGGCCCACACGCCACGGTATGCTATTTGGGGAGTAATTATGGCAGGTGGATGCCTGCGCTGTGCGCTCACCGTAGGGGCGGGCCCCCATCGAATAGGACGAAGCACGTCTAGACTTGCGGGTGCATGAC
>NW_013655240.1:0-6748 GCF_000499385.1 Eimeria necatrix
GAGCAGCAGCAGCAGCAGCAGCAGCAGCAGCAGCAGCAGCAGCAGCAGCAGCAGCAGCAGTAGTAGTAGCAGCAGAAGCGGCAGCAGAAGCGGCAGCAGCAGCACAGCACAGAACACCCCGGATTGGCTTGCTGCTGCTGCTGCTGCTGCTGATTGCGCGGAAGTGCTGCTGCGGCTGCTGCTGCTGCTGCTGCTGCAGACGCGCAAACCCTAAACCCTAAACCCTAAACCCTAAACCCTAAACCCTAAACCCTAGACTCACCTGCAAGGACTGGAAAGGAGCGTCAATCCCAAAACGCATCGCCAGCAGCTCCCCCAGCAGCAGCTCGGCTTCTTCGTGGGGCGTCAGAAACGTCTCGGGGTCTTCGCTGCACCCAAACCCACCCTAAACCCTCAACCCCAAACCCTAAACCCTAAACCCTAAACCCTAAACCCTAAACCCTCGCGGACCTGCCCTGGAAGAAGGCGCTGCATCTGCATCTGAAGGCGGAGTATTTGTTGCTTCGGGTCTTTTTAGTTCCCCCAGCTTCTTCGAGCAGCAGCAGCAGCCGCTGGGGGTCTCCCCAAACCACCAAACCCCTAAACCCTAAACCCTCGGCGCTGCTGCCTGCAAACCCTAAACCCTCGGCGCTGCTGTCTGCAAACCCTAAACCCTCGAGCGGCGCTGCGTCCAGCACGGGGTGGCCCTTCAGCTTGCAGAGCAGGTACTGCTGCAGCGCGACTTCCACAGGGTCTGCTGCTGCTGCTGCTGCTGCTGCTTCTGCTGCTGCTGCGCTGCTGCTGCTGCTGCTGCCTGGCGGCGGCTGCAGCACCACCACTAGGCGCGTGCTGCTGCGCCCCTTTTGCTGCAGCTGCACTTCCGCGGGCCCCTCGGGTGCTGCTGCT
This sequence comes from Eimeria necatrix, assembly GCF_000499385.1. Classification (NCBI taxonomy): domain Eukaryota; phylum Apicomplexa; class Conoidasida; order Eucoccidiorida; family Eimeriidae; genus Eimeria; species Eimeria necatrix. The sequence continues at coordinate 886 of NW_013655240.1, forward strand.
GCTGCTGCTGCTCCTGTTGCTGCTGCTGCTGCTGCTGCTGCTGGAGGAGCAGCAGGAGCAACAATTGGAAATAAAAAAGAAGAAACAGAAGAAGAAAGCCGAGGCAAGAAAGAAGGCAGCAGCGCCCCGAAGCCGTGAGGGTGCTCTGCTGCTGCTGCTGCTGCTGCTGCTGCTGGCGCTGCTGCTGCTGCTGCTGCGGGCGGGGGCGTTGCTGCTGCTGCAGGCGGCGAGGGCGTCGCCGCTGCTGCAGCGGGGACAGCCGCCACTGCTCCTGCTGCTGCTGCTGCTGCTGCTGGCGCTGCTGCTGCTGCTGCTGCTGCTCTCGTGGGGGAGACAGGGGACAGGTGAGAAACTGCTGTGGTGCTGCGCAGGTAGGAAACGTTGCAGCTGTTCATGCTCTGAGAACCACGCAAACCCTAAACCCTAAACCCTAAACCCTAAACCCTAAACCCTAAACCCTAAACCCTAAACCCAGCCTTGAGCTCTCTCGAGGTGAGATGAGGAGAAAGCAGCAGAACAAGAGGCACTTCTGCTGCTGGTGCCGCCGCAGCTTCAGTGGCAGCAGCAGCAACAGCAACAACGTCAGTGGCGCAGAGCCGCAGCAGCAGCAGCAGCAGCAGCAGCAGCAACAACAGCGCCAGGTGCAGCAGCAGCCGAAGCAACATCAGAAGCAGAAGTAGCAACAGCAGCACCCGCAGCAGCAGCAGCGGCAGCAGCGGAAGCACAAGCTGCACCAGATGTTGGACGAGCAGTAGCAGCAACAGCAGCGCAGCAACAGCAGCAGCAGCTGCAGCAGCAGCAGCAGCAGCAGCAGCAACAGCAGCAGCAGCAACAGCAGCAGCAGCAGCGTACAATGGATCGAGTGACAAAGTGGCCCTCTCCACTTTGCTGCAGCGCAAACAGCAGCGAAGCTTGTCGCTGGGCGTCCAGGGGCCGCATTTGCTCCTGCTGCAGTTGCTGCAGCTGCTGCTGCTGCAGCTGTTGCTGCTGCAGCTGCTGCTGCTGCTGCAGCTGCTGCTGCAACATCCTGGCCACAGCTTCTGGAGCCCCGAAACATAAAACAGAAGCTGCTGCTGCTGCTGCTGCCGAAGCTTGGCTGCTGCTGAGGGCGTCGTTCCTTTCCTTTCCGAGTTGCTGCTGCTGCTGCTGCCAGTGCTGCTGCTGCTGCAGCTGCTATTCCTGCTGCTGCTGCTGCTTCTGTGTGCTCAGAGAAAGAAGGGCGCCGGCTGGGCTGGCCCTGACACAGCCGCTGGTCCGCACCACTCCTTCCAAACCCTAAACCCTAAACCCTAAACCCTAAACCCTAAACCCTTGAAGCAAGAGATGCAAACGCTTCTCGCCCATCACATCATTGTCGCGTTGCTTATGTAAGAAACAAGTGAAGAAGATAGGGGCGGAGCAGAACGATTCGAAGGGCCCCCCGCTGCTGCTGCTGCTGCTGCTGCTGCTGCTGCTGCTGCTGCTGCTGCAGTTTGCATACAACGATAGACACAAACTCTCCTGTTGAGATTGATAAGTTAACAAAAGAAAAAAGGGAAAGGATTAGAGCCTATCGGTACTTATAGCCGTTTCTCACACTGCAGCAGCTGCTGCTGCTGCGGCGTGCAGCAGCAGCAACAGCAGCAGCAGCAGCAGCAACGGCTTTGATAACAGCAACTCTGACTCCCTAGGGCCGGTCGGCTGCAGGCCAAGTTATTACTAAAGAATCTCTAATAGAAGGCCGCTCCAGCCGTTGTTAAACACTCAAACCCTAAACCCTAAACCCTAAACCCTAAATCCTAAACGTTAAACCCTAAACCCTAAACTCTAAACCCTAAACCCTAAACTGTGCCCCAGCGCGCTCCTAAACCCCTAATGAGTTTCTTCCAAGACATAGCAGCCAACCCCTCTTTCTTAATAGCGCATTATACTCCACTTTGGGCAAAACGAGTTCTAAACTCTAAACCCTAAACCCTAAACCCTAAACCCTAAACCCTAATTCTACAAATAATCGCGTTTCGTGGGACACCATGTGTACTGTACTACTGCTCGCTGCAAACCCGAGCCTGTTGTTTGTATCAAAACCCTAAACCCTAAACCCTAAACCCTAAATCCTCTTCAATGATGGCCCCCACTCTGTCAAGACCCTCAAGAGAAGCGGGCAGCGTGGCTGCTGCTGCTGCTGCTGCTGCTGCTCATGCTGCTGCTGCTGCTCATGCTGCTGCTGCTGCTCATGCTGCTGCTGCTGCTCATGCTGCTGCTGCTGCTGCTCATGCTGCTGCTGCTGCTGCTGCACGCTCCTGAACACCAAGAAGCAGCCGCAGCTAGCCACAGCTAGCTGCAGCTTGCTGCAGCAGCACGAGGCTCTTCAGCAGCAAAACCCTCGCGAGGGTTTAGGGTTTGGAAACACCCCAGCCAGCAGCAGCAAATTGTAGCTAGCTGCGATGCCCCGAAAGTCTCAGCAGCTAGCCGCTGCTGGCAGCAGCTAGCTGCAGCAGCTAGCTGCAGCAGCTAGCTGCAGCTAGCTGCTGCTAGCTGACTCCATTGGACCCCCAAACAGCTGCCTCACACACGGGAAGTGAAAGCAGCAGCAGCAGCAGCAGCAGCAGCAAAAGCAGCAGCAGTTAGCAGCAGCACAGAGAGCAACTAGAGACAGCACCTGCAGTAGCAGCAACGCCGACAGCAGCAGCAGCAGAAGCAGCAGCAGCAGCAGCAGGACAAAAACTGCATGCTCCCTGTCCCTTCTATTTCGCCTCTTGCCTTCTCACCATCCCCAAAACTAAACCCTAAACCCTAAACCCTAAACCCTAAACCCTGATAACATCCTTTCCCTAAACCCTAAACCCTCTCAGGCTTTCAATGATTCTTCTAAGTTGCAAAAAATGCTCGTTCTTCCTTTTGCTACATTTGCATGTATTGCTGCTAGCTCGAAGCAGCAGCAGCAGCAGCAGCAGCAGCCCCAGCTGCTGCTGCTGCTGCTGCTGCTGCTGCTGCTGCTGCTGCTGCACCCGTGGGAAACACAAAGCCTCTAAGAAACAAATTCCTGCTGCACCCGTGGGAAACACAAAGCCTCTAAGAAACAAATTGACGTGAAGCCCGTCGGCCTTGTTGTTAACCACAGAATGCAGCAGCAGCTTCGCTGCTGCTGCCGTTGCTGCTGCTGCTGCCGATTTTGTTGTTGCTGCTGCTGCTGCTGAACTGCTGCTGCACCTTGGCCGGCGCTGTGCTGCTGCAGCACGGGAAGCAGCAGCAGCTGCTGCTGTTTCGAGTCATCTGTGGTGTATGTACAGAACTCTAAAACCCAAACAAATTCTGGCCGTCTAGGGCCATGCCAACTGGAGCTGCTGCTGCTGCTGCAGTGAGGTGCAGCAGCTGCTGCTGCTGCAGCAAGTGCTGCTGCTGCTGCTGCTGCAGTTGCTGCAGCAGCGCGACACAAAGAAGGCGATGACGAATGGGGCCAGACTCCGGCCCATTAAGAGGCCAAGAATGCTGCAGCAGCACAGCAGTACAGCCCGCCGTTGCTGCTGCTGCAGCTTCTGTCGCTGCAGCTTCTGCTGCCGCAGCTGCTGCGGCTGCTGCTGCTGCGGCTGCTGCTGCTTCTCCGCCCGCCTACTACGGCTAGCCTTGCCGTAGGTGTCCCTATTGCTGCAGCAGCAGCAGCAGCAGCTCCAAGTTGCTAGAAAGCAGCAAGAGCGCCAACATGTCCATTTCGTCGGCTGTCAGCCGTACTTTCTGCTGCTGTTGCTGCTGCTGCTGCTGCCGCTGCTGCTGCTGCTGCTGCTGCTAGCTCATCCTGCAGATCATCCGTCGCACTTACATGGGTGCAACTAGCCCCGGCTACTGCTGTGGTGTTCTAAATATGTCCCTGCTGCAGCAGCTGCTGCAGCAGCTGCAGCAGTAGCAGCAGCCGCAGCAGCGGCGGCTGCAGCTGCAGCAGCTGCCGCCCGGCGGCTGCAGCTGCAGCAGCTGCCGCTGCTGCTGTGGCGGCAGCTCCCAACAGTTGTCTGTCAAAAGCTTGCCGCCATATCCTGCCGCATGCCGGGCCCCACTGTGCGCTGCTGCTGCTGCTGCTGCTGCAGCAGCAGCTGCTGCTGCTGCTGCTGCAGCTGCTGCTGCTGCTGCATCAGGCTACGGGGGAGTTGTTGTCGTCGCCTCCGTTGGGGCCCTGAGGCTCCCTCGGCACCTTTGCAGGAAGTGTTGGAGAGCCTGCAGACACAGCAGCAGCAGCAGCAGCAGCAGCAGCAAAAGATAGCACAGCAGCAAGCAGCAGCAGCAGCAGCAGCGGCAGGGGCTGACACACAGCGGAAAACTGCTGCAGCAGCAGCTGCTGCAGTTCTTTCTTCAACAGCAGCTCGGACCAGGCACAGCAGCAGAACGCCAAGCAGCAGCAGCAGCAGCAGCAGCAGCAGCAGCAGCAGCAGCAGCAGCAGCAGCAGCTCACTCCTGAAAGCAGAGAAGAAGATGGCGAGCACAATGAGGATCAGAGAAGCAACGTGAGTGGGCGAGAGGCCCCCCGCAGTTTGCTGCTCGCCGCCGTCGCCGCCAGGCGCTGCTGCTGCTGCTGCTGCTGCTGCTGCTTCGCCCCCCGCTGGCAGCACATCCGTGGGGGCCCCCAAAGTGTTGGCAGCAGCAACAGCTTCCCGAACAGCCCCCATGAGGCCCGCCAGGGAGCTGCAGATACACCCCACCAGTTCCTCCGACATTATCAGTTGTTTTGCAAAAGTTGAAGCGGAGGCAGCAGCAAACTGCGTCGCCGTGCTGCTGCTGCTGCTGCTGCTGCTGGCGGTGCCCCCCAGAGGGCGTTGCTGCTGCTGCTGCTGCTGCTGGCGAAGCGGGAAGGCCTTCAGCGGGCCGGCGCCGTTAGAGCGCAAAGCTGCAAAGATGGAACTGCGGAGATGAACACCGAGAACAGAAGCAATCCCTCACGAATGCTGCTGCTGCTGCTGCTGCTGCTGCTGCTGCTACAGATGGGCGTTTGCTGGAGGGAGCGGTCTTGGGCTGCTGCTGGTGAGAGCCGTCTTCTGTCGATGCTTGCAAAGCTCTAACGCTAGAAGCAAATAAAATGCTACCCTTAATTACGAAGCGTGAACAGGCCCTGCTGCTGCAGCGGCAGCAGCGGCAGCAGCAGCAGCAGCAGCACGCCAGCCGCTCGACTGGTGCGCTCAGCAGCTGCCGCTTAGCGCTGCTGCTACTGAGGTTGTTCAGCTGTCGGTACACCTCGGATTACATGTCCATATTAACTTTATCTGTTTATAAAAGGGCAGCATTTCCTGCGTTCCACCCGCCTTCCTCTCCCACGCTTCTTCTGTGCACGTGGTGCTGCTGCTGCTGCTGCTGCTGCTGCCGCTGCAGCTGCTGGTGTCGCCGCTGCGACCGCGTAGCGCACATTCTATTTCTTCAGAGGGTCGCCGCGCGGGGCCGCGGCCGGTTTGCCTTTTCTGTTTTGCTGCTGATACTGCAGCAGCAGAAGAAACAAGCAGCAGCAGCTGCTGCTGCGCTCGCGGCCGGCACGGACACTCACGCTGCGCCTCCTCTCTCGCCCGCCAGCAGCCGCTCTGCAGCGCAGCAGCAGCAGCAGCAGCGCTGCAGCAGAACTCTGGCTGTGCATTTAGCGCAGCGAGGCCTTCGACCACCTTTCTGAGGCCCGGCACGGCCGCGTGGCCGCAGCAGCAGCAGCAGCAGCAGCAGCAGCAGCAGCAGCACGCACACCGCGCGCAGCAGCAGGCCTTCCGCAGCGCCGCGCAGCGCCTCCTCCCCCTTTCTTTCTTTTGCTGCTGCCACAATGTCTGAAGAACTGGTGGGGTGTATCTGCAGCTCCCTGGCGGGCCTCATGGGGGCTGTTCGGGAAGCTGTTGCTGCTGCCAACACTTTGGGGGCCCCCACG
>NW_013655240.1:6848-31848 GCF_000499385.1 Eimeria necatrix
GTCGCGGGGGCGAAGCAGCAGCAGCAGCAGCAGCAGCAGCAGCGCCTGGCGGCGACGGCGGCGAGCAGCAAACTGCGGGGGGCCTCTCGCCTACCCACGTGGCTTCGCTCATCCTCATTGTGCTCGCCATCTTCTTCTCTGCTTTCAGAAGTGAGCTGCTGCTGCTGCTGCTGCTCTTGCTGCTGCTGCTGCTCTTGCTGCTGCTGCTGCTGCTCTTGCTGCTGCTGGTGCTGCTTTTCGGTCCGGAGCTGCTGCTGTTGCTCCCGCGGCTGGGCGGCCGCGCGCTGGCCGCGCGCTGCTGCCGCCGCTGCTGCAGTTCGCTGCTTCGTCATCGCTTGCTGCTGCTGCTGCTGCTGCTGCTGCTGCTGCTGCTGCTGCTTTTGTGTGCGCAGGTTCTCCATCGCTGCCTGCAAAGGCCTCGAGGGAATCCCAGGGCCCCAACGGCGGCAACGACGGGTCTCCCGTTGCGTGAGTTAGCAGCAGCAGGAGCAGCAGCAGGAGCAGCAGCAGCCGCTGCAGCAGCCGCTGCAGCAGCCGCTGCAGCAGCAGTTTGAGAGCAACACTACGGGAGCAGCAGCAGCAGGCACTCGATGCCTCGCGCCGGATTCCGTGTGGCTGGCAGCAAGCGCGGAGCCATTAGACAAGTGAGCAAAGGACAAACCTGGCTGACAGAAGAAGAGCAGCTGCTGCTGCTGCTGCTGCAGGAAGCAAATTCATTTGTGGACAGAGGGCGACGCGGGTTGCTGCTGGCCGGAGCAGCAGCAGCGGCCAGAGCAGCAGCAGCTGCCGCTGCTGCTGCTCCGGCCGCTGCAGCAGCTGCAGCAGCTGCAGCAGCTGCAGCAGCAGCAGCAGCAGGAGCAGCAGCGGGAGCAGCAGGAGTTTGTTGTTTGGTTCTGGGAGGGGCGCTGCAGCGCGCAGCCCGACAATTTCGAACCTCGTTTGCTGCAGCTTCGATCTTTTAGCACTGAGACTCACCATTGCGGTGTACAGACAGCCGAAGCAGCTGCGCCGCGGCTGCCGAGGGCCGCCGCTCTTCAGAATTCAAGTTTCCGCGAGGCGGGCGGGCGCGCCGAGAGGGAAGCGTCTTGCAAACGAGATCAGTGGATCGTTTTTCGGAAACTCGCGGCTGAGAGCTTTTGAAAACTGGAAAAAAGCTGCTCTTCGAGTCGCAAACCCGCAACTCCCGCTGCGCAGGTTGGTGCGGCAGCAGCAGCAGCGCGGTGCCGCTGCAGGCCACGGGCACTAGAAAGGGGAACGAAATTCCAGCCTTCAGGTCTTTTATGATTTTGCTGAGCAGCAGGGTCGGTGTAGTCCTCGGCTGAGGCCGAGATCGCCACAGATCGTTTGCAAAATGTCATTTAAATGAACTCACCGCTTGTGCGCAACTGCGCACGCGAAGCAGACCTGCGCATACACCCGAACCCGCACACCGGAACTGCTCCAGTTCCGCATTTTACTTTCATATTTCTCGGCGATTAAGTGGAATTTCCCGTTCTTTGCGTTTTTCTTTGCCCTTTGCCGCCGCTGTTCAAGTTGCAGCTCCTAGACTGACACCCCCGAAGCCACTTGCCAGTTCTTGAACTTGAACTTGAATTTTTTGCAAGTCCGGTCGGCGGCGCTGCGGCGCCTCGCCGTTTCGCTGCAGCAGCTTCTGCACTTCTTATTTGCTGCTTTTTAATTCACATTTTCGCTACTTTTTCTGTTTTCCTTTTCTCTTTCTACGCACTCAAGAGCCAAGTGCTGCTGCTCGCTGGGACTGCCGGAGCTGCGCGAAACGGCCTCAGCGCCAGACTTAAAAAAACGGTTTGCATCCAACTTTGGCTGCCTCTGGCCCCGCCAGCAGCAGCGCAGCAGCAGCGGAGTCCTGCTGCTGCTGCTGCTGCTGCTCTGGAAGCAACAGCACGAGAAACCGCGCAAAAGTCAAGAAGGGGGGCAGCAGCGCGCCCTACTGAGCAGCACGGGAGGCCCCTCCCCATCCCCCAAACAAGTTCCTAGCAGCAAAACTCATCTACTCTGCTGCAGCGCCTCGGGGCAGCAGCAGCAGCCCCAAGCTGCTGCTGCAGCTCTGCTACAGGTCTGCTGCAGCTCTGCCACAGCTCTGCTACAGGTCTGCTGCAGCTCTGCTACAGGTCTGCTGCAGCTCTGCTGCAGCTCTGCTGCAGCTCTGCTACAGGTCTGCTGCAGTTCTGCTGCAGCTCTACTACAGCTCTGTTACGGCTTTGCTGCAGCTCTGCTGCAGCTCTACTACAACTCTGCTGCAGCTCTGCTACGGCTCTGCTGCAGCTCTGCTGCAGCTCCGCCACAGCTCTGCTGCAGCTCTGCTGCAGCTCTGCTGCAGCTCTGCTACAGCTCTGCTTCAGCTCTGCTGCAGCTCTGCTGCAGCTCTGCTGCAGCTCTGCTTCACACTTGCTGCAGCCCTGTTGCAGCTCTGCTGCAGCTCTGTTGCAGCTCTGCTGCAGCTTTGCTGCATCTCTGCTGCAGCTTTGCTGCAGCTTTGCTGCAGCTCTGCTGCAGCTCTGCTGCAGCTCTGCTGCAGCTCTGCTGCAGCTCTGCTGCAGCTCTGCTGCAGCTACCCCACCCCCCCACGGCTTCGGCAGTCTAGCAGCGAAGCTCCCCACCCCCTTCCGCGCAGCAGCAGCCACGCCGCCGCTGCCGCTGCTGCCGCTGCAGCAGCAGCAGCAGCAGCAGCAAAGCAGCAGCTGCTGCACCTATATGCCTTCCATCTTGCGGATGCACCAGGCGAGGGGCCGCAGCACGGGAAAGTCAAGGATCCAGTCGAGGTTGAGTGCAGCAAATTCCTTGGCGAAGCAGCAGCTGCACTTTGCTGCCTCGCCCTCAGCAGCAGCAGCAGCAGCAGCAGCGGTGGTCTGCTGCGCGTTTTCGAGGTCCCGATCGCCCTCGCTGCTGCTGCTGCTGCTGCTGCTGCTGCTGCCGCTTTCTGGGGCCGTGTCTCTGTGCATGTCGCAGAGCTGCAGCGCGGCTGCTGCCTTCGCGCTGCTGCTGCGGGCGTTCCGCGGCGGTGCTGCTGCTGCTGCTCCTGCTGCAGCAGCAGCAGCAACGGGCAGCACGAGAGCGCAGCTGTCGGCGGAGTCCGTCTTTGCGCGTTTCCAGTCGTTGCTGCGGAGCTGCAGCGGCTGGGGCTCCTTGCGCCAGGCCTTGGCGGCGCTGCTGCTGCTGCTGCTGCTGCTGCTGCTGCTGCAGCCGCAGCTGCAGCCGCCCGGGGGCCCCTGCAGCCCCTTTTTCTGCACAAGAGCCACCGTGAGAATCAAGTGGTAAATTAGCCAGAGACAAAAGCCCAGCAGCAGCGCCAGCAGCACATCAACAGTGTAGTGGTTGTAGCAGAGAGGAATGGCAATCCAGAGAGCCACGGAGAAGCTGTAGCAGCAGTAGCGCAGCAGCGGCAGCTGCAGCAGCAGCAGCAGCAGGGTGCGCAGCCTGCTGCGGGGCCCGCTGCGGCGGCGCGGCCGCGGGGGGGCCCCCGCGGCGGCCTCGGCAGCAGCAGCAGCAGCAGCAGCAGCAGCAGCAGCCGTGGCGTCGGGGGGCAGCTGCTGCGGGCAGAAGCAGCGGGCTGCTGCTGTTGCTGCTGCGCTGCTGCAGCCCTCCCTGCGGAGGCGGAGCCAAGTCTTCACGAAGAGGAAGCACTGGTGGAGGAAGCAGCCGGCGAGGGGCTTTGCTGCTGCTGCTGCTGCTGCTGCGCTGCAGCGGACGTCGCTGCAGCAGCCGCCGCAGCAAGCGCCGCCGCAGCAGCGGCGCCGCCGCGCGCCCCCCCCCGCCCCGCCGCTGCTGCTGCTGCTGCTGCTGCTGCTGCTGCTGCTGCTGCTGCAGCGGCCGTAGAAGGCCCAAGACATGCAGCAGTGCAGCAAATTCAAAGAGTGTCCGGAAATAATCATTCCTGCGCACTCCACATTCTGGCCAAGACTTTGCTTCAGCACTTCTCTGAAGAAGTCTGTGGGGCCCCGCGGCCGCCGCGGGCAGCAGCCAGCGCGAGCAGCAGGAACTGTTGTGACAATAATAGCAGCAGCACGAATCCAGAAGCCAGCAGCAATGAGGCAGCAGCAGCGGCTGAGGACCTGGAGGTTGTGGGGAAAGGGCAGCAGCAGCAGGTGCCGCAGCAGCGTGCTGAAGACGCAGCAAAACGTGCACAAGTCCACTGCAGCAGCAAGCCACGCAGGAGCAGCACGCCGCTGCAGCAGCTCGTCGTGCAGCCGGTCCCGCAGCGGCGGCTGCAGCAAAGGGTCGTAAAAAGAATCTGCTGCTATCGAAACCATGCTGATGCAGACTATCGTCAGCAGCAGCAGCAGCAGCGACAGCAGCAGCCGCAGCAGCTGCCGCCGCCACCCGCAACTGCTCGCCCACAGCGCCTCCCACGCCATCCCAGCAGCAGCAGCAGCAGCAGCAGCAGCAGCAGCAGCAGCGGAGGAAGGGCTTCGGCCAGGGGCGGACTTCTGCTGCGGAGGCCCTGCTGCAGCTCTCAAGCCTCACTCCCGCATGCAGCAAAGCCCATCACCAACGCAGACAGAAGCAGCAACTGATCCACTCAAGCTGCTGCTGCTGCTGCTGCTGCTGCTGCTCCTGCTGCTGCTGCTGCTGCTGCTGCTTCCGCTGCTGCTGCTGCCGCCGCTGCTCCGCAAGCTGCAGGCAGACCCGATGCCGCTACTACACGCGCTTCGCCTCCGGGAAGGCTCCCGCTGCTGGCGCTGCTGCTGCTGCTGCTGCCGCTGCTGCTGCTGCTGCTGCTGCTGCTGCAGTTGGCGCTGCTGCTGCTCTACCTGGCTAGTGGACTTGTGCGGAAAGCTGAAGGGCCCCGGCGGGAAGCTGCTGCTGCACAGACTGGGGTGTCTGCGCAGACACTCCGCGGCTTCATCCCAGCGCGACTTTGCGTAAAATTCAAATTAACAAAAAAGTCAAAGTTTTGGCCGGAGAGTTGAGCAGCAGAAGCAGCAGAGGAGCAGCTTGCTGCTGCTGCTGCTGCTGCAGCAGCAAACGCAGCTACGCAAAGCAGCGGATTGCAACTTCTTTTTAAATTTAAACCAAAAGAGCGGACGACTTCGCCGCCGCCGCCCCGTCGCTCTCGCCGCCACAAACGAACGGCTGCAAGCGACTGCTGCTGCTGCTGCTGCTGCTGCTGCTGCTGCTGCTGCTGCTCGTTTTGTCTTCTTTCGTGGAACTGCTGCTACAAGTTTTTCCTTTCAAAGTTCCATTTCATCTGAATTGTTGGCAAACAAAAAAGCAGCAACAAAGTGTCCAAAAGCCCGCAGCCCGCCGAAGCAGCAGGCTCGCAGCCACATGCACGAGCACAGCAGTTCAGCAGCAGCAGCAAGGGCTTGCTGCTGCTGCTGCTGCTGCTCGCTGCTCCCCCCCAAATTCGTTGAATTCAACGCCTTTAATGGTACTTTTTGCAAATTAAATTCATTTGAACTGCAGAATTCAAAAAATTAAAGAAGAAACTGGCAGACAAAGTGCCGCGCCCGCGCGGATCAGCCCACGAGACGCCGCAGCAGCAGCCGAACTGCAACTGCGCAATTTCTGCTGCTGCTGCTGCTGCCAATTTCTGCTGCAGCTTCCCCACCAACTCCAAACTCCGCCATTTTGAAAAAATATTTGAAGTCTTTTTTGCTTCTTTGAAGTCCCGGCGGCTCTCCGGGCCCTCCACAGCCCTCCCGCCAGCTGCTGCTCCTAAGCCCGCTTCAGCCTGCAGCTGCAGCAGCAGCAGCAGCAGCAGCAGCAGCAGCAGCAGCAGCGCAGCCGCTCTGGGCCCCACAGCCACGCTGGAAGCAGCAAAATGCTGCTCTTTGTTTGGTCTAGGGGCAAAGAAGGGGAGAATCTTTAATAAAAAGATAAAGTTGAATTTGGTCTTTTAGCTGCTGTTTCTGCTGCTGCACAAAGACACCCGAAAAGAACTTCAATGACGAGATATTAGAACTGCTGCTGCTGCTCGAACTGATTTGCTGCTGCTCTCTTCAGTCCAAACCCCAGCAGCAGAAAGCTGCAGCTTTGCTGCCAGCGAGCTGCTGCGCTGCAGCACAAGCAACTGCTGCCAGGTCCGCAGCTGCGGCTGTGTGGGGCTGCTGCAGCTGGCTGCAGCAAAAGGCAGCTGAGCTGTGGGGCCCCTCATAATGCCACAGATCTTAGTTGCTGCCGCCAAGCAAGCAGCAGAAGCAGCAGCAGCAGCAGCAGCAGCAGCAACGCAGCAGCCACCCCGCATTCTTGCTGCGCAACCGCAACACGCTGCTGCGGGTTTCGAGGCAGCAGCAACTGTAGCTGCAGCAGCTCCAACTCGCAGCGCCACCTCCACTGCTGCCGCTGCTGCTGCGGGAGCAGCAGCAGCAGCTGCTGCTGCGGTAGCAGCAGCAGCAGCAGCTGCTGCTGCTGCAGCTGCTGCTGCTGCTGTTGCCTTCGCTGCCCGGGGCTGCGGGGAAAGAGCTTAGACTTAGGCCCTAAACCCTCGCAGATAGCTGCGGGCGAAGGGCTTTCTGCTTCCGTTTTGGCATTAAACCTAAACCCTCAGGAAGCTGCAAACCCTAAACCCTAAACCCTAAACCCTAGTGCCTGCAGCTGACACAGGTGCTAGGTGAGCCAACGGGACATTGCAACAACGGCAAGTAACATTGCTTTTCAGCAGCAGCAGCAGCAGCAGCAACAGCAGCTGCAGCAACAGCAGCAACAGCAACGCATGCATTCTGCGCTGAAGCAGCCCGAAAATGCCAGCAGCAAAAGGCGACAAGGTGATGCTTTTGCTTCTGCCACCGCAGCCTTTGCTGCGGCCTCTCCTGCTGCTGCTGCTGCTGCTACTCCTGCTGCTGCTGCTGCTGCTCAGTGTTCGCCTCGTGCAGCAGCAGCAGCTGACATTTTATGAAATGTGAAGATTTTGAAATGAATGAATATTTCCAGATTCAGCTAATTAGAATATCCCTGTGGATTCTTTTTTGAAAAGTTCATCTTTTCGGAAAAAAGAAAAAGTTGTTTTTTAATTTTATTTTCTTTTTTATTTTTTTGTTCTTCTGTGGCTTCTCAGTGCTGCTGCTCGAACTGCGCTGAAACTGCTGCTTCCAGCCCAAACCCTAAACCCTAGTCGCCAAACCCTAATTCTAGGGTTTAGGGTTTTGTATGAGCTTGTAAAACTGCGAAATTGCCGCATTGCAGCAGCTTCTTTGCTTAGCGCGATCCCTGCTTTTCTTGTGACCGTTTAGGGTTTAGGGTTTAGGGTTTAGGGTTTAGGGTTTAGAGCCTCAGCAGCAGCTGCTGCTGCCCCTGCAAGAACTCACATAAGACTTTTTGCACTTTCAAGAAAAGCAAGTAAATTCAAGATTTAAAAACGAGACAAAGAAGTCCTATTTTTCCTACTTTTCCTATTTGAAACAAATTCTATTTTTTCAAATTCCAAACAAATCTTTTTTTCTTTTTAATTTCTTTTTTTCAGACTGAGACACTTTTGCTGCAGAGCAATTCTTGCTGCAGAAACTTCATCTGCTGCGCAGCAGCAAATGGCTTCTAGAATGTCTATTAGGATAATCCACTGCTTATTGGAGCAACATCCTAGTGAGAATATTGAGGGAAAGTACCAACAAATGTGCCTGAAAGTGTGATAATAACATTAATAAATATGTTTTAAATGATAATTATTGAATAAAAATGTAATTATGGCTCAGTAACAGTGTAATTCGAAGAAAAGAAGAGCATGCCTGCAGCTTTGCGCCGATAGCGCATGCAGCCCCAATTTCTCGCCGCTTCCTTCTGCTGCAGCAGCTGTTTGGAGTTGGCGAATTGAAAAGTGGAATTAAAAGAATTTAAATGAAATTAAACTGAGTTTGGAAAAGAAAGCAAAAAGTTCGCAAGAAGAGGAGAGCTGGCCGGGCCTGCGCGCCCCCGCCCGGCGCTCCTTCGGGCTGCTTTCCTTCTATCCGTTCAAGTCTGGAGTTAAAACAAAAAAGAAATGCGCAAATAAAAGAATTAATTCTTAATTTTGAACATTTTTCTTTTTAAAAGAAGTCTTTGGAATTTCGGGAGGAGCGAAAATGAGCGCGGGAATGATGTTCTGCCCTGAATGGTGAGTCGCCTCGCCGCGCGATCTGCCGCTTAAAATCCCAATTCAGCATTTAAAAACCCTTTTAATTGAATTTAAATAACTAATTTTAAAAGTGCATGCAAAGAAAGCCCCAAATTTGCGCAGCAGAAGAGAGAAACAGCCCGCGAGCCCTCAGCAGCAGATTCATTTTTGCAAGTTTTGCACTGCCGCAGACCCCGCCCCGCTCTTCTTCCCTCTTCATATATTTCCGTTGTTCAAATTCATTCATTTCTGCTGCTGCTGCTGCTGCTTCTGTTGCTGCTGCTGCTGCTTTTGCTGCTGCTGCTGCAGCAACAACATGTTGCAGCCGAAGGAAGACCGGCAGCGGCAGCAGCTGAAGTTTCTGTGCCGCCGCTGCGACTTCTTCAGATACGCCGAAGGCACTTTTGAAGAAAACTGCGTCGAAAGAATTAACTTCAGCTACAAGTCCAAGTTAGTTGCTGCACTTTTGCTGCTGCTTTCAACAACAGGCTGGAAGCACGTGCTGCTGCTGCTGCTGCTGTTGCTGCTGCTGTTGCTGCTGCTGCTGTTGTGGTTCTGCGCATGAATTTCCCGTTTTTTGAGTTTGATTTTGAGTGAATTAAATTAATCTGCAGTTCATTTAAATTAATTAATTCACGATTAATCAATTTAAAATTTAAGAGGTAAATGGGCAAGAAAGGCGGAAGCTTTGTGAGGAGTAGGAGTTTCAAGTTGATGTTTTTGTCCGGAAAGCTGTGGAAATCTCGAATTAAAAAGGCAAATAACATTTAAATTAAATGTATTTTTCATAATTGAATAAAATTTGAAATTTTTGAAGTCTCTAATGGCCCCATTTTGGACATTTCCGGAAAATTCAACTTTTTTCAGCAGCAAATGAGCAGGCGCAGCAGCAGCAGCTTCTGAAGTTCGGAAAGCAGCTTTTCTTGGCTGTTTTTCGCGTCTTTTTGCATCATTTTGCGTCTTTTTGTTTCCTTTTGAATATTTATTTCATTTTGAATTGATTTATTTTCTTTTTCCTTGAGAATCCCTGCACTTTGTCCCGCGTTCTGCATTTTCTGCCCTGGTTTTGCGCGCGCGCGAGCCCGATTTCTCGTCGAGTTCCGCATCATTTTCTCCGCTTTTCGCGCCTTTTTGCTGCTGCTGCTGCTGCCGCCTTTGCTGCTGCTGCTGCTGCCGCCTTTGCTGCTGCTGCTGCTGCTGCTGCTGGTGCGCAGAGAAGACCTGATGGTGTGTCCGGAGTTGCCGCAAGACCCGACTCTGGGCCGCGTGCCGGACTGGCGCTGCCCGCAGTGCGGCTCCCGCGGCGCTGTCTTCTTTCAACTTCCCGAACGCCTCGCAGAAGACGCCATGACTCTCGTCTACGTCTGTGTCAGTGCGGGCTGCGGGGCCGCGGTGAAGCAGGACGCTGCGGCGCGCGAGGAACGGGGTTAGGGTTTAGGGTTTAGGGTTTAGGGTTTAGGGTTTGGGGTTTAGGGGTTGGGGGCTGGGGGGCGGCTCCGCCGCGAGGCGCGACCGCGCTCAACGGGCGGGCACGGGAGGCTTCGCGCTGGGGGTTCGAGCCGTTGGGCTTGGGGTTTGGGGTTTAGGGTTTAGGGTTTAGGGTTTAGGGTTTAGGGTTTGGGGTTTAGGGTTTGGGGCGGGTCGGGGGTGTTGAGCAGGTTGTTTCGACGCAGTGGGCGCAGCGCGTGCATTTCCGTTGGTGTAGTTCAATTATTTTGAATTATTTTGAATTATTTTGAATTGTTTTGAATTATTTTGAATTATTTTGAATTATTTTGAATTATTTTGAATTATTTTGAATTGTTTTCGCAGAAGAAAGTCCGGAAAGTGCAGAACGGCTGCAGCCGGAGGCGGCGGCGAAGTCGCCGCCGCCGGAGGACGCGGGGGAGCCCCACGAGGCGGAGGGGGTGAAGGGCATTGGTGGGTTTAAAATGCGGAATTGTGGATTTAAATAATTAAAAATGAAATAATTTATTAAATTTTGAATTTATTTTCCATTTTTAATTCCATTTCCGCCTTTTAAACTCCATTTCCGCGCGCCAGCGAGCCAATTCCGCGCCGGTGACCCTCCGCACCGCCGCCCACCCAAACCCTAAACCCTAAACCCTAAACCCTAAACCCTGCGTGCGGGCGCAGACGAGGGCGAGGTGGACTCGGAGGGCGACGGGGACCTCTTCGGAGAAGAAAGGGGTTTTGGATTGCCCCAAGACCTCGAAGAAGATCTGCTGCAGCAAAACGCCTTCGATGCTGCAGCAGCAGAAAATGAACTTGAAAAAGAAATTGCCCTCCAAGACACAGACCCTGACGAAAGCTTCGCCTTCGCCAGAGTCTAACCACCCCTAGGGGCCCCCACACCTCATGGGGGGCCCCCACAGCTCAGGGGGGGCCCCCACAGCTCACGGGGGGCCCCCACAGCTCAGGGGGGGCCCCCACAGCTCACGGGGGGCCCTCAAAGCTGTCTAGGGGCCCTTAGAGCTGTCTGGGGGGCCCGCAGAGTTGCTTAGGGGCCCCAAGAGCGTGTGGGGGCCCCCAGAGCTTCTTGGAGATCCTCCAGAGTTGCTTAGGGGCCCCCAGAGTTGCCTGGGGGGCCCCAGTGCTGTCTGGGGACCCCCGGGAGTTGTCTGGGGGCCCCCACAGCTGCCTGGGGGCCCCAAAAGATTTCCGGGGGGCCCCAAAACACTGCCTAGGGGCCCCACAGAGCTGCCTGGGGGCCCCCAGAGGTGGCTGGGGGCCCCCGGGTACCGACCCCGTGGGGGCCCCTCTGGGGGCCCCCCTGGGGGCCCCCAGAGGGGCCCCCCTGGGGGCCTCCTGGGGGCCCCCAGGGGGGCAGAGGGGCCCCAGGGGCCCCCTGGGGGCCCCGGGGTTCTTCGCAGTGGGAGTGTCCCTGACGTGACTTGAGTTGTTGTTTTGGATTTTCCATTTCTGAAGTTTTTGGAGTTTTTTGAATTAAATTTGAATTTGAAATAATTAATTTGGACTTGACTTCATTTGTGGCCAGCAACTGCGGTGTACGTACACCCGAGAAGGCCTTGGGCTGGGGCTAAAAGCCTTTCTGCTCTGCAGCGCGCCAAACCCTAAACCCTAAACCCTAAACCCTCGGAAGAGCGAATTGAATGGAATTAAGTTGTAAAGTCGACTGAATGGAACGCTAGAGTCGAGTCCGTTGCAGCGCGCCAAACCCTAAACCCTAAACCCTAAGCCCTAAAAGCGCGCCAAACCCTAAACCCTAAACCCTAAACCCTAAACCCTCAAAAGAGGGGATTGAGCGGAAAGACTGAGTCGGAAGACCACAAAGAGTTGGCGAAGAGCCGGCAAAGCCTGCTGGCTTTTTGGACTAACAAATAAATAAATAAATAAATAAATAAATAAATAAATAAATAAATAAAAGTGACAAAAGAAAAAGAAAACATTTGAAAGCTGAGGTGTACGTACACCTGAGACTTGAACACTTGAACGCTGAGGTGTACGTACACCTCAGAGAAAGCGGTGCAAGTTGCCCCGCGCCCTCCGGACATAAGTCACTTTTCTTTTTTTTCTTTTTTCCAAAGTGGAAGCAGTTGTTTCAATGTCAGTGAGTCCCGCTTCCGTGAGCCTGGCGGCGGAGGCGCTGCTGCTGCTGCTGCGGTCCGCAGCAGCAGCAGCAGCAGCAGCAGCAGCAGCAGCAGCAGCAGCAGCAGCAGCAGCAGGCCGGCCCTCCTCCTCAAACGGCAGCAGCGGGATCGCCTCGAACTCCGTCTCCGCCTCGAGGGCTATTTGTTCTTCTTTGCACCACCTGGCCACTCTGCGGATTAATCTGCTGCGGGGAGCAGCAGCAGCAGCAGCAGCAGCAGCAGCAGGCAGCCAGTACTTGTTTGCTGCTGCGCGCAGCGCCATCACTCCCGCCACCGTCGCTATCATCGTCAGCTGCTTCCCGTGCCCTGCTGCTGCTGCTGCTGCTGCTGCGGGCGCTGCTGCTGCAGGCGCTGCTGCAGCAGCAGGAACTGCAGCAGCAGCAGGAACTGCAGCAGCAGCAGGAACTGCAGCAGCAGCAGGAGCAGCAGCAGCAGACGCTGGCAGCGCCGCTGCTGCCGTCATCGGCGCTCCGGCCGCAAGAGCGGCGCCCGGCGCAGCAGCTGCTGCAGGCGCCCCCGCTGCTGCTGCTGTTGCTGCTGCTGCTGCTGCTGCTGCTGGGGGCCCCTGCAGCAGCCCGTGGCTTGCTGCTGCACCGCCGCCAACTTTAGTAAAAGCGCCGCTTTCCGCTTTTTGCTGCACTCGAAACTCCCTTAGTGAGCATTGCAAGGCCCAAGACTTTGCTTCCTGCTGCTGCTGCTCCCCCCCCCACAGTTGCTGCTGCTGCTGCAGTCCCTGTTGCTGTTGCTGCTGGCCCGTAGGAGGTCAAGAGGGCCCCCCCTGTCTTCAGCAGCACAGGGGCAAAGGCCAGCGACGTCAGCAGCGGCATTGCTGCTGCTGCTGCTGCTGCTGCTGCTGCTGCTGCTGCAGCAGCAGATCCGGCCCCTTAGGCGCCCAGAACACGCCCCCACGATCTCGCCGCAGGGGAGGAAGCCGCAGCAGCTGGCATTCCTAAGCAAACTAAACAGCAGCAGCAGCAGCAGCAGCAGCAGCAGCAGCAGCAGCAGGTTAACCACTCAGCAAGGTCGGGGAGGGCTGGCAGGGGTTCTCGCGGCGGCGGCAGCTGTGCAAGTCCAGGGTGTGTTTAGAGAGGCAGCATTTGCCTGCTGCTGCTGCTGCTGCTGTTGCTGCTGCTGCTGCTGCTGCTGCTGCTGAGTAAAAAGAAGGGCCGCGCGGCGCGGAGAGCCGCAGCCAGCCACGGCAGGCTGTGAAGAAGAGCCCCACCAACGGCTGCAGGGGCCCTAGACAGGCATCCCTGTGGTTCTGGGTTTGCAGAAAGTGGAAAAAAGAGAAAATAATTAAAAATTAAATCCAAAATGTTCAAATTTCATCCGAAAATGCAGCAGATCCAGTCATTGCTGCTGCTGCTGCTGCCGCAGGCTCTGCCTTCGAAAGCCGCAGTGAGCACCGCAGCAGCGACTGCGCCGGGGCCCCCAACGGAAGAAACAAAAGATCTTCGTGTTGCAAATTGAAAAAATAATAAATTAAATCTTTTAATTCTTCTGATCGCTTCAAAAAGTCCCGTGTTCCCGGTTCGCGCAGCTGCGCTTGCGGTGTACAGACAGCGGTGACCGCCGGGGTTCTGCAACCGCCGAACTGCTCTTTTGCAGACTTCAGAAAACACTTTATTTTAATTTTAAATTATTTATTTCTTTTCCAAAACTTTTCCTTTTCAAAAACATCTCCATTTCTGAACCGACTCGGGCGTTTCGAGGGTGGCTGTTCTCTCGCCACTGAGGTGTACGTACACCCCGGGTTAGCGAATCGACAAACTCTGTCGCTGGCGCCCCTGTAGCTGCAAATTAAATATATTTAAGTGTTTAATTATTCATTTTTATTAGTTTTATTATCTCTCCACAATACACATCAAGAGTTAGGAGCCTCCGCAGCCCCCAAGCCAGAACCATCCCCGGTGCTGCTGCTGCACTGCAGCAGCAGCTCCACGGCCTCAGCCCGCAACAGCAGCAGCAGCAGCAGCTGCTGCTGCTGCTGCTGCTGCGCCTCCTCCGCGCAAAACGAGTTATTGAATTGTTGCGGGGGTTTGTTTGAAAAGCCAAACAAAACGGAAAGTTAATTGCGGCGAAGGGCCTCAAAGCGCCCGACGAACAAATTGAAATGAAACGGACAAGAGAGGCGCAGCAGCAGCTGCGCCGCGTCCCCTGCTGCTGCTGCTGCTGCTGCTGCTGCAGCCCGCTGCTGCTGCTGCTGCGCAGCAGCAGCCACAGCCAGAGGCGCAGAGACGCAGCAGAGCCCCCCTCAGGTGTACGTACACCTCAGGCTCTGCTGCTGCGGAACGGAGAAACTCTTTTAATTCATTTCTCCTTTTCTTTTTACTTTCCCTTTTGCCGCAACCAATTCTGCAGCAGACTCAAGCCCCCAACTCCCCAGGGGGCCCCCAGGGGGCCCCCTAGGGGGGCCCCCAGGGGCCCCCTAGGGGCCCCATAGCCCCCTGGGGGGCCCCTGGGGGCCCCCATTTATTCAGAGGGGCCCCCTTATCCCTGTCGGCCTCAAATGCCCTTTCCTTAAGAGAACTCACAGCCCCTGGGGGCCCCCTGGGGGCCCCCCAAAGGCCCCAGGGGGCCCCCCGAGGGCCCCCTGAAGACCCAAGGGGCCCCCCAGGGGCCACCCGGGAGCCCACGAAGCCCCCGGGGCCCCCTGGGGGCCCCCAGGGGCCCCCTGGGGGCCCCCAGGGGCCCCCTGGGGGCCCCCCGGGGCCCCTGGGGGCCCCCATTGTGGGGAAAGGGTTTAGAGGAACTCTGCGTACTTGAGGCCCCTCTCGCGAGCTGTGGAAAGGGTAATGGTCCTTTGATTGGGTCTTTTGCTGCTGCCGGGGGCCCCCAGGGGGGCCCCCAGGGGGGCCCCCAAGAAGAGAGAAGGCAGCAGCGGCAGCAAATAGAGAGACTGCTCTATTACGGGGCCCCCCGAGGCCCCTTCTGCTGCAGCGCTGGCCACGCCGCCCAGAAGGCCTGCGCAGCAGCAGCAGCAGCAGCAGCAGCAGCAGCAGCAGCAGCAGCAGCGTTTGGGGCGCAGCGGCGGGGTTGGAAGGGGCGGCTGGGGCTGGGGAGGAGCTGCTGCTGCAGGGCAAGTGCACCCCCCAAACCCCAAACGCTAAACCCTAAACCCTAAACCCTAAACCCTAAACCCTAGAAACTCACTGCCCGCGGGAGTCAAACTTGCTGCTCCTGTTGCTGCTCCCAAACCCGCGCCCAGCGCTGCACTTGCGGGGCCCCCCATGAAGGAAGTGGGCAGTGCTGCGCCTTTGGCCAGCAGCGCGGGGGCCACCAGCTCCACGGGCATTCTTTGCTGCTGCAGCAGCAGCAGCAGCAGCAGCAGCAGCAGCAGCAGGGCAGCAGCGGCGGCGATGGCGCTCGGGGAATGCTGCGGCCGCTGCAGCAGCCTTGCTGCTGCTGCAGCGGCCAGGGAGGCACGCAGAGAGACGGCACGGGAGAGGCCCCGCTGCTGCTGCTGCTGCTGCAGCAGCAGCAGCAGCAGCAGCAGCGGGAGGCACGCAGCTGCTGCGCTGCAGCAGCAGCAGCAGCAATATATTTGCAGGATTTGTTTGTGTGCATGCAATCGTGGACTTGGAATAAAAAGAGAAAGCAGCAGCAAAATGAAAAGAATTTTATTTCTGCATTTTGTAACACATTTGGACACCTGGGGGGAAATCAGCTGCGTGGGTGCAGCAGCAGCAGCAGCAGCAGCAGCAGCAGCAAGGCTGCTGCTGCCAGCAGCAGCAGAAGGAATTCCACATTTTGTTGCTTCTGCATGCAGCAAGTTGAATTTTAATTTATTTATTTTCACAATTTAAAGAAATCAGATGTGCGAAGAAACAACACAGCGCATGCACACAAGCAGCAGCAGCAGCAGCAGCAGCAGCAGCAGCAGCAGCAGCGAAGCAGAAACAGAGTTCTTCTCTTACCGTAAAAAAAGGAAAAGCGACGGAAAGTCAGCTGCTGGTGTGTCTTCCGTAGTTTCTGCTGCTGAGCAGCAGCAGCAGCAGCAGCAGCAGCAGCAGCAGCGGCGGCAGCCGTGGGGGTGGGTAGGCGCTCCCGTGTGAGCTCTCCGGGGGGCCCCAGAGGGAAGCAGCAGCAAATTGGAAGAAATGGATTAAATTAAAATACAATAAGAAGCAAAGAAAGCGGAAAAAGTAAACAAAGAGCAGCAGCAGCAGCAGCAGCAGCAGCAGCAGCCCAGCAACGCCGAGTTTGCACAGCAGCAAGCCGCGGCTGCGCCTGCTGCTGCTGCTGCTGCTGCTGCTGCTGCTGCTGCGTTGTGGGGGCGCTGGCGCCCATTTCTAGCGGCATTTTCTTTTATTTTTTCGTTTAAATGGTTCTTTTTTAATTTTAATTTCGTTTTATTTCACAAATTGTTCATTTCAGCAACTTTTTCCCAGTGTGTGCTGCAGCCGCAGCCGAAAACAGCTTCTGCGCGGCGCTGCAGCAGCTCCGGTGCTGCCCAGCCCACAGGGGCCCCCCTGCTCTTTAAATTGAATTGAATTAAATTAAATTAAATTAAATTAAATAATTTTGTTTTTATTTTATTTTTTAATTCAAATAAATTCAAATTCATTCAATTTCACCCTCACAACTGCTCATGTGGGGCAGCTGCCGACGAGAAGTCCCACCGGACCTCACAAAACCCCAAACCCTAAACCCTAAACCCTAAACCCTAAACCCTAAACCCTAAAAGAAGACGCCGCCTTGGCAGTGCCACGTTCGCTGCACACGCAGTGCTAGACCCTCGCGTTAGCCGCCGTCCGATTTGTTTTTCGCCGCGCAAAAACCCTAAACCCTAAACCCTACCTCCTAAACCCTAAACCCTAAACAGAAAAAAACCCCTAATAAAAACTCCCTATTTCCCATACCTATATAAAACAGAACAGCAAAATCTGCGAAGCACACAGGACCCACTGGGGCCCCTTTGGGGGCCCCCAGAGGGCCCCTTTGGGGGCCCCCAAAGAGAACCTCGAGGGGCCCCCAAAGAGCCCCTTTGGGGGCCCCCAAAGAGAACATCGGGGGGCCCCCAGTGGGCCCCTTTGGGGGCCCCCAAAGAGAACCTCGGGGAACCCCCAAAGGGTACCTCGGGGGGCCCCCAAAGGGTACCTTGGGGGGACCCCAAAGGGTACCTCGGGGGGCCCCCAAGAGCCTTAGGGGCCTCCAAGAGGCCCAAAGAAGCCCTCGACCCAGCAAGCCCCAATGGGGGCCCCAATGGGGGCCCCAATGGGACCCCAAGTGGGCCCCTAGGGGGCCCCAGGGGGCCCTCCACGAGGGCCCCTGGGGGGGCCCCAGAGGGGCCCCCAGAGGGGCCCCCAGAGGGGCCCCCAGAGGGGCCCCCAGAGGGGCCCCCAAAGGAAACCTGCACAGGTTCCACTGTAGAATAAGCTGCCCTCAAATTTGCTGCTTTTGGCTCAGTGGCCCGAGACCCCAGGGGGCCCCCAGGGGGCCCCCAGGGGGCCCCTAGGGGGCCCCCAGGGGGCCCCAGGGGGCCCCAAGGGGCCCCCTGGGGCCGTTTAGAGCGACTTTTTAGAATATATATTAAAGAGTGCATGGAGGTGTTACTGCTTACTAGCTAGCTACCCATGAGACAAATGGCTAGCTGGCTAGCTAGCTAGCTAGCTGGAAGGCTAGCTAGCTGGCCAAGCTAGCTGGCTACTAGCTAGCTCGCTACTTAGCTGGCTAGCTGGCTGCTTAGCTAGCTAGCTGGCTAGTTCGCCGGCCAGATGGCTAGCTAGCTAGCTAGCTAGCTGGCTGGCTTACTATGTAGCTGGCTAGCTAGCGAGCTAGCTGGCTAACTATCTAACTGGCTAGCTAACTGGCTGGCTGGCTAGCTCGCTAGCTAGCGGGCTGGCTAGCTGGCTAGCCAGCTAGCTAGCTAGCCAGCTAGCTAGCTAGCTGGCTGACCAGTCAGCTGGCTAGCTAGCTAGCTAGCTAGTTAGCTAGCCAGCTTCAGCTTCTGCGGGTTGAGGCCGTGTGCAGTGTACGTACACCCAACTGCACTGAATTTGGTTTTGTTTTTTTCCATTTAGATAAAAGCAACAACAGAAAAAGAATTATTTTAATTTATTTTTAATTTGTTTTTAATTTATTCTTAATTTATTTTTAATTTATTTTTAATTTATTTTTAATTTATTTTAATCTTTTTGCATGCAAGAAGGGGCCCCACAGAGGGCAAAGGAAGATCCCGAAGACACTCCAGGGGGCCCCTTGTGGTTCTGCTGCTGCTGCTGCTGCTGCTGTTGCTGCTGTTGCTGCTGCTGCCTTCGCTGCTGCTGCTGCTGTCACTGCTGCTGTTGTCGCCACTGCCTTCTTCGCTGCTTTTGTTGTCACAGCCGCTGCCTTTGCTGCTGCTGCTGTCGCTGCAGCAGCTGCTGCTGCTGATCTGTCGCTGCTGCTGCTGCTGTCGCAGCAGCAGCTGCTGCTGTCGCAGCAGCTGCTGCTGCTGTTGCCCTGTCGCTGCTGCTGCTGCCGCTGCACCTGCGGCCGCTGTTGCCCTGTCGTTGCTGCTGTCGTTGCTGCAGTCGCTGCTGCTGCTGCTCTCTTTCTGCTGCTGCTGCTGCTGCTGCTATTGCCGGTGCTGAAGTCGTTTCGGCTGCTGCTGCCGCTGCTGCTTGGCTGCTGGCAGCAGCGCGAGCTTCGGCTGCTGCACTTGCTGCTGCTGCTGTCGAGGCCTAAATGGACTTTGGAAATAAATAATTAAAAGAAATAATTAAAAGAGTTTTCATTTATTTGCTGCCATTAGCTGCCGCAGCTCCTGCAGCACGAGAGACACCAGCCCCAAACGCGCACATTGTTCTGCTGCTGCTGCAGTGCGTCTGCTGCTGCGGCAGGGTTTAATAATTTCTACTTTGTCTGCTGCTGCTGCTGCTGCTGCTGGGGCCCCACACCCCCCCAGCAGCAGCGGGGGCCCCAGGCCCCCCTCTTGCTGCTGCTGCTGCTGCTGCTGCGTCAGCAGCTCTTCTGCGTCCATTTGAGAAGCCAGCCGGTTCAAAGCCTGCAGCAGCAGCTGCCGGTGCTGCTGCAGCAGCAGCTGCCCCATGAAGTAGTACGGGTTCCCCCCCCTGCTGCTGCTGCTGCTGCTGCTGCTGCTGCTGCTGCTGCTGCTGCTGCTGGAGGGGGGCAGCAGCAGCAGCTTCAACCAGTTCAGCACACAAGATATTCTCTCTGAGCCTTCTGCAATTGGCTCTTCTCTGTTTATTAGCTGCGTCGTAACCACAAAAGACAAAACCCCCAAATTCAACTCCACATCTGCTGCTGTTGCTGCTGCTGCTTCTGTTGCTGCTGCTGCTGCTGCTGCTGCTGCTGCTGCTGCTTCGGGTGCGTCTGTCGCTGCTGCAATCGCCGATATCGGCGTCGGCGCTGCTGCGGTTGCTGCGTCTGGAGCTGCTGACGCGGCCGTTTGTTCCTGCTGCTGCTGCTGCTGCTGCTGCTGCAGCTGCTGCTGCAGCAGCAGCACCTGCTGGCACCACCGCCGCTTCAGCAAAATCAAAACAGCAGCACAGCCAGAGTCCGGCAGCGGCTGCTGCTTAGGGTTTAGCAAACCCTTAAAGATGAAGATCTGGGCGCGCCAAGAGAAAGCCCCAGTTAGCTGCAGCAGCAGCAGCAGCAGCAGCAGCAGCAGCAACGCAGCAGCAGCAGCAGTACGAGCGTCAGCAGCAGCACCAGCAGCGGCTAGGCAGCTCGGCTTCGCTGCTGCTGTCCAACAACAGTGCACTCATAAGCCTTTTACGAAGCGCCAGCAGCAGCAGCAGCAGCAGCAGCAGCACGAGAAGCAGCAGCAGCAGCAGCGACACTGGCACTCAGAGCATTACTCCCACTCGCCCCACATCCGCGGCAGCAAGAGAAGCAGCAGCAGCAGCAGCAGCAGCAGCAGCAGCAGCTACTCACAACAGCAAGGCAGTCGTAGAGCACGGTGATGTCGCCGCCCTTAACAGCAATGGCGCTGCTGTCTGCTGCTGCTGCTGCTGCTGCTGCTGCTGCTGCGTCTCCAAACCCGCAGCTGCTTCTGTCTCTCTTTTGCTGCACTTCAGAGGCTTCGCCCACCCCGAAGGCGCTTAGCTGCTGCTCTGCTGCAGCAGCAGCAGCAGCAGGAAAGCCCCGGCTCGACAGCAGCAAGAAGCCGCGGCAGCAGCTCGTCGACCCCGTGGCCAGCTGCTGCAGCAGCAGCAGCAGCAGCAACGTGGGGTGTGCTGGGAAGCTGTGGGCCGTTTCGAAGAGCGGCACCTGCTGCGGGCGCTGCAGCAGCAGCTGCTGCTGCTGCAGCTGCTGCTGCTGCAGCTGCTGCTGCTGCAGCACCGGCAGCAGCGACACGCCGAGCAGCAGCAGCTGCTCCGCCTTCCGCTGCAGCAGCCAGCGCGCCTCGTGCCAAATTCCGGCGTCCTCTGCTGCAGCAGCATCAGCGTGCTGCATGAATATACAAGCAGCTCTTAAACACCAAAGAGCTCTTTCCGACAAACTCACAGGAGCAGCAACAGGCAGCGCCCCACAGCCCTCCAGGGGGCCCCCAGGGGGGCCCCCATGGGTTCTCCTAAGAAGGAAATGAGGGCTGCGTAGACGAGAGCAGCAGCAGCAAGGGGCCCCGTTTCCATGTCTCCTTGTTTGGGGGCAGGAGCAGCAGCAAAGTTGAGGCGCTGCAGCAGCGAGCTGCTGCCGCTTTGCTGCAGCAAACTGAAGCAGCAAAAGGACAAGTCCACCAGCTGCCCCACGCCCCACAAGAAGTACAGCAGCTCCGCGCGCCAGCCCTCCCCCTCCTCCCCCCGCTGCTGCTGCTGCTGCTGCTGCTGCTGCTGGTGCTGCTGCTGCTGCTGCGGGGCGTCTGCGGCCCGCAACACCCGCTGCACTGCAGCAGAAAGAGCAGCAGCACTTTTCGCTGACAGACACATCAAGTGCAGCAGCGGGCGCTCCCAAGGACAGCCCAGCAGCATCTGCTGCACTTGCTGCTGCAGTTGCTGCTGCTGCTGCTGCTGCTGCTGCTGCAGTTGCTCCTGCTGCTGCTGCTGCATTTCCTGCTGCTGCTGCTGGCTCCGCGCCAGCAACTGCTGCTGCGAGCACTGCAACTCACGCGACTGCTGCCCCTGCTGCTGCCGCTGCTGCTGCTGCTGCCGCTGCTGCTGCTGCTGCTGCTGCTGCAGCAGCAGCAGAGGGCGAGGCAGCGGGGGCGCGAGGAAAGGGTCTCGCATTAAAGGGACGGAAAGCTCGAGGGCTTTGAAGAGAACAGACTGGATGGAGTGCAGCGCAACAAGAGCTTCATTTTCTTTTTCATTTATTTCTTTTTCTTTTTTTGCTGCTGCTGCTGCTGCTGCTGCTGCTGCTGCTGCTGCTGCTGCTGCTGCTGCTGCTGGCGTTGCTGCTGCGGCGCCGTTCCGCTCGTTGCTGCTTGCTGCTTCCTGCGCGCTCTCGCCGCCCGCCTCCGCCTCGCCCTGCTGCTGCGGCTGCTGCTGCTGCGGCTGCTGCTGCTGCGGCTGCTGCTGCTGCTGCTGCTGCTGCTGCGGCTGCTGCTGCTGCTGGTAGTCCACTGCTGCTGCTAAGCACCTCATTGCCTGCGCCAAGAGAGACAGCCGAATCGGAAGAGACAAATCCTCAGCAACTCCCAAAACGGGGAAAGAGCCCTGCAGCAGCAGCAGCAGCTGCTGCTGCTGCTGCTGCTGCTGCTGCTGCTGCTGCTGCTGCTGGTGTTTGGGCTTGGGGCGGGCGTCCAGGAGCGCCCGCGCCGTGGGCGGCAGCAGCCTTGCTGCTGCTGCTGCTGCTGCTGCTGGGCTCTTCAGGGGGAGACACTTGTTCAGCAGCAAAGAAGCAAGTTGTGTTATAAATCTTTCTTTTTTTCTTTTGATTTTTGCTGCTGCAGCAACAAGTCCTGGGAAGCAAAGGGCCTTGAGGTGCGCAGCAACGCCAGCAGCAGCAGCAGCAGCAACAAGACACATGTAGCTGTCTCTTGCTGCTGCTGCCCGCAGCAAAACCCCCACGCACTGCAGCAGCGGGAAGCTCAGGCAGGGCCCGTAGAGGGTCACGCTGTTGTCAGCAGCAGCAGCAGCAGCAGCAGCAAGACTGTTTGCTGCTGCAGCGCGCGCAGCCGCAACAGCAGCAGCCACGCCGGCTCCCCCTGCTGCAGCAGCAGCTGCTGCTGCTGCTGCTGCAGCAGGCGACAGAGGCGCGTGCGCCCCCGGCGCTGCTGCTGCTGCTGCTGCCTCTGCTGCAGCTGCTGCTGCTGCTTCTGCAGCAGCAGCAGCAGTGTTGCTGCTGCCTGCTGCGGCCTCCGTCGGAAACGCAAAAACAGGGAAAGTAACGCCAGCAACAGCAGGCAGCAGCAGCTGCTGCTGCTGCTGCTGCTGCGAAAGCAACTTGCTGCTGCAGAGCTCTTCCTTTTCAGCAGCACTGAAGCAGCTCAAAAACTCTTTATAAAAGTCCACCCCAAAGAAGGCATAAACTGCGTGGCTCGGAGGCCCTGCTGCTGCTGCTGCTGCTGCTGCTGCTGCTGCTGCTGCGTCTGGTTGGGGCGCTGCGTCTGGGCTGCCGCGCGCTGCTGCCTGTGCCCTATCAGCAGCAGCAGCAGCAGCAGGAGCAGGAGCAGCAGCAGCAGGAGGAGCAGCAGCAGGAGCAGCAGCAGCAGCAGCAGCGCTGCAGTGGGCGTCTGGCGGCGCCTCGCGCTGTGGCGCCGCTGCTGCTGCGGCGTCCGCAGCAGCCCTTGCTGCTGCTGCTGCAGCAGCAGCAGCAGCAGCAACAGAAAGCTTCAAACGCCTTCTGCCGCGAGGGCCTTTGAACAAAAGAGACACAACAGCAGCAAGAGACAGCAGCAAAGAAGAGAAGCAAAGTCCGAGTGTACGTACAGCTGCTGCGTCTCCCTCCTTGTGCTGGAAGTACACCAGAGCAGCAGACAGCCGCGCAGCAACGCGCAGCAGCTCTGCAGCACAAACAAACCATTATTTGCTTTTTTGCTGTTTTTTCGAGGGTTTAGGGTTTAGGGTTTAGGGTTTAGGGTTTAGGGTTTAGCGCGGGGGCTTAGGAAGAGCGGATTCATTTGAGGGCGCTGGGGGCGAGGGAGAGCTCAAACTAGTGGAGAAACCTGCTGCTGCTGCTGCTGCTGCTGCTGCTGCTGCTGCTGCTGCTGCTGCGGTGCTGCTGCTGCTTGGGCAAGTGCTGCTGCCTGCTGCTGCTGCGCACCTGCTTCTGCTTCTGCCTCCTTCTGCGCGTCTCCGTCTTCAGCAGCAGCAGCAGCAGCAGCAGCAGCAGCAGGATCAACCCAAGCCTCAATTGCTTTTGCTGCTGCTTCCTCAGCAGATAGCTGCTGCGAGGCAGCAGCAGGGCCCAGGGCCTCTTCAATTGCTGCTGGCAGCAGCGGCTTGAACAGCAGCTCGCGAGGCAGCAAAACCCGGTAAACAGGCCGCTGCTGCTGCTGCTGCTGCTGCTGCTGCTGCTGGTGCTGCTGCTGCAGGTGCTGCTGCTGCTGCTGCTGCTGCTGCGGGTTGGGGGTGTGGCGGTGCTGCTGCGGCTGCAGCTGCTGCTCGGTGTGGTCGCGGGGCGGCGGCTGCTGCGGCTGCTGCTGCTGCTGCTGCTGCTGCTGCTGTGCAGCAGCTGCTGCAGCAGCAGGGGGGCCCCCGAGTTGCTGCTGCTGTAGCATGCTTGCGTTGCTGCTCAGGATCCGCGCATTGACTTTCAAAAGAAATTAAAATAAATAAAAATGAATTTAAATTAATTTAAATTCATTTTTATTTCCTAAGTCCCCAGGTGTACAGACACTCCGCGCCCGGCGCACAGCAACACATGCAGACCCACGACCAGCAGCAGCAGCAGCAGCAGCAGCAGCAGCAGCAGCAGCAGTTCTTCGAAGCCGTTGTTATGGTCTTCCATTAAAGTTTTATTTCTTTTGTTGTCACCTGGCTCCAAACCCTAAACCCCAAACTCTAAACCCTAAACCCTAAACCCTAAACCCTAAACCCTCCCGCCTCGTACAGAATCCCTCACTAAGCCTTCGCCCGATTCGGCCTTCCAAGCAGCTCATTCTCAAACCCTAAACCCTCGGCCTCAAACCCTAAACCCTAAACCCTAAACCCTAAACCCTAATAATGGCTGGGCGCGCATCTGGGGGCCCCTCAGGGGCCCCCAAGCGCGGGCGCAGCAGGGGGGCCCCCAAAGAGGGTTTGGGGGGCCCCCCGAGCCCGCGCAGCAGCAGCAGCGACGAATGCAGCAGCAGCAGCAGCAGCAGCAGCAGCAGCAGCGGGGATGAAGCTGAGAGCAGCAAAGGCCCGCTGCAGCTGGAGGAGAGCTTGCTGCGGCGCGTGCAGAAGGTGCAGCAGCAGCAGCAGCAGCAGCAGCGGAAGCAGCAGCAGGGCCTGCTGCTGCTGGGAAAGGGGAACGCGAAGCAGCAGCAGCAGCAGCAGCAGCAGCTGCAGCAGCAGCAGCAGCTGCAGGCGAAACTCATTGGCCTCAGAGTGAAGCTAAACGGGCCGCTGCGGCTTGCGAACCGGCTGCCTGCTGCTGACGAGCTGCTGCTGCTGCAGCAGCTGCAGCAGCAGCAGCAGCAGCAGACGCAAGCAGCAGTTGCTGAAATCAAAAAAGAAGCAGCGCGCACCTTCGTGCTGCTGCAGCAGCTGCAGCTGCTGCTGCTGCAGCAGTCCTCCCTTGCTGCAGCCTACGCTGCAGCACCCAGCGACTCTCCAGCAGCAGCAGCAGCAGGAGGCTGGCAGCAGCTCAGAGAAGCCCATCAGCAGCAGCAGCAGCAGCAGCAGCAGCAGCAGCAGCAGCAGCAAGCAGCAGAAGCAACTGTGTGGGGTTTACTTGCTGACGGCGCAGCACAGAGAGCAGCATTTTCTGTTTGCCTGGCGAATGCTGACGCGTGGCAGCAGCAGCTGCTCACTGAAGTAAACCCTAAACCCTAAACCCTAAACCCTAAACCCTAAACCCTAAACCCTAGATGCGTGCTAGCCCGCAGCCTAAACCCTAAACGCTTCCTAAACCCTAGACTCGTTTGCAGCAAGAAAACGCAGAGCTGCGGACAGCAGGCAGATCTATCTCTAGCGCGCAAACCCTAAACCCTAAACCCTAAACCCTAAACCCTAATTGGGGCCTATGGGCGTCGTTTTTTTTGCTGCTTCTTCGCAGCAGCTCGCCAAAAGGCGGGAGAACCCTTGCAGGCGCAGAGTAGGAAAGAAAGAACCCTTTGAATGGAAATAAATCTTTTTTTTAATTAAATTAAATTAAATTAAATTAAAAGAAATGTTTTAGATTTGGACTTTGCAGAAGGAGAAGGGCTTTGCGGTGCTGAGCCAGCGGGTGTCTGTACAGCTGCGCAGCGCGCTGCAGCAGGAGCAGCAGCAGCTGCTGCGCCGCTGCGTCCACTTTTGCGGTTTTTCTG